>NW_023461502.1:0-5602 GCF_013731165.1 Rhagoletis pomonella
ACCAAAACCACTACTTTGAGAGTCAAAAAATAAAATGAATCCATGAATATGCTATAAAAAACTTTTGTTAAGTACACTTTGATATATTACACATTGTTATTTAGCAGCCTCAGATGTTCCAATAATTGGTGTAAAATTTTTTGACTATTAATTAAAAGCAAAACTAAATACATAAATATTTCCAACTTTCGAACATAAATTTAAATGCATTTCTTATTAAAAGTAAAAGGTTTCAGGAACAATAAATACTAAATATTTATCTTTTTTAATAACACTGAATCTGCAAAGGAAAACATTTTAGTTAAAGTAAGTTTTCATTAAAGTAAATTAAATTCATTAACTTTGTACATTTCAGTTTATTCTTTTTAAAAATTTATAAGAGTAACAATTAATGTTTAAAATTTGAGATTTGGATAAAAATAAAAAAAATAAAAAACTCAAGTAGTTATTAAGTATTTTTAAATTTTGTCTATAGTTTGGCTTGTTGATTGATAATTGAATATCGTGTAAATAAAAAAAAATCGCGTTTTATTGAAAATGATCAAAAATAACAAAATTATGATGTAATTAAAATTAAAGAATTAATTAACTTTTTTTTTAGTAATTAATTATTAATCATTAAAAACGTGGTAATATCGGTATTTAATCATTAAACGGTTATCAAAAGACATGCTTTAATTAATAGTTATTATGAATATTAATCATTATTTAACAGGCCTGGTATAATTGAATACGTACTCAATTTAATGGTTTACAATATTATTTGGGTATAAAGTTATAATATTTTGTGTACTTTATTGTACAGTATATTTTGCTTAGCTGTCCATCCTTCTTTGCACGAAAAACTTGTGCGCTTAACCGAAAAAAGCACTTAAGCGAATTTTCTTTACTACTTCAATGAGGAAGGTATCCGAATCCCTATGAAACCAAATAATGGAGGAGCACTTACGACGTAGAAATTACTGCAAGAGAATTTTTTTCCGAATGGTATCTAATTATCTATATAACTACATAAAATAATTGCCGTTTTCGTTGTTCTGCGAGATGAGCAAAATAAATAATAGCTTGTAAAATTAGGGTAAGTGTAGAGCCAGTGCAGGTAAACGTAATACTTTCTTTGATAATTGATAACAGTTGCAAATTTTTAAGGCAGGTATCGCTAATGTGCAGGTATGTTGAATGCAAGTATCGGAGCAGTTTCCTTATAAATGTTAAAAATAATGCCGCTGATGCGCATTTTGGGGTACGTATCTTAAATGTGCACTTAAGCACAAAGGCAGCAAAGCAAAATATACTGTATTAAACTGTCGAAGTCAAATAAAACAGGGCATGAATAAATCGTTTTGTACTTGGTACAAGTGTGGTCATTTTCGAACTAGTTCGGTTTCTGTCAGGGAATTCTAGTTGTAAAGTAGTATTTTTCCTGACTAGTTTGGGATTTCACTGCAGGGAGACGTCGGTTTTTTTTTTACCAGTAATGTTGATGTCGTCGGCATACGATAGCAATTGAGCGTTCTTGTAAAATATTTTGCTAGAGAGATTCAGTGTTGCGGCTCTTATTATCTTCTCCAACATCAGATTAAAGAAATCACATGAAAGGGAGTCACCTTATCTGAAACCTCGTTTGGTATCAAACGGCTCGGAGAGGTCCTTCCCAATTCTGGCGGAGCTGGTGGTATTGCTCAACGTCATTTTAAACAGCCATATTAGTTTCGCGGGAATACCAAATTCAGACATCGCGGCAAAAAGACAACTTCTTTTCGTGCTGGCGAAAGTAGCTTTGAAATCGACAAATAGGTGTTGCGTGTGGCTCCTATTGTCGCGCGTCTTTTCCAAAAATTTGCGTATTGTGAATACCTGGCATATGGTGGATTTTCCAGGTCTTAAGCCACACTGATAAGGCCCAATCAGTTCGTTGACGGTGGGCTTCAGTCTTTCACACAATACATTCGATAAGACCTTATAACCTATTCTTAGAAGTCTAATCCCGCGGCAGTTGGCGCGAATGGCGGCATAGCCTTTCGTGTGGATTGGGCAGAGCACACTTAAATTCCAGTCGTCGGACATGCGTTCATCGGACCATATTCTGCACAAGAGTTGATGCATGCACCTTATCAACTTCTCGCCACCGTACTTTAATAGCTCAGCTGACAGGCTGTCAGCTCCAGCAGCTTTGTTGCTTTTCAAGCGCGCTATCGCTATTCGTACCTCGTCATAGTCAGGTGTTGGAACATCCACTCCATCGTCATCGACTGGGGGCTCGGGTTTGTCTTCTCCACTAATTTCAGCGCTGCTACCATTCAATAGGGTGGAAAAGTGTTCCCTCCATAATTTAATTACATTCTGGACATCGGTCACTAGGTTGCCATTGTTGTTCTTACAGGAGTCCGCCCTGGTCTTAAAACCTTCCATAAGTCGCCTAACCCTTTAATAAAATTTTCAGCCGTTTTTCCTCTCGGCCAGCATTCCAAGCTTTTCGTATTTCGGCCTCTATCTTTTTATTGCGGCAAATACGTCTCGCTTCCTCCTTCAGTTCCCTATAACGGTCCTACATGGCTCGCGTTGCGCCCGATAGCAGCGTGGTCCTATAGGTGGCGTCTTTTTTCCCTGTGGCTTCTTAACATTCTTCATCTTACCAGTTGTTCTTTCGGGCTCGCTGAAATCCGACTACTTCCTCGGCGACGGTACGTAATGAGCGGGAAATGTAGTTCCACTGTTCGCGTATGTCGGTTTGTTGAAGAGTTCTCTCAGAGAGCCGTCTGTTGTGATTGCAGCTTTTCGACGTTAAGCTTTTCTTGCATTGTTGGGCGCATAGGCCCCTATTGCGAGTGTCGACTGGCAGTAGAATAGAAATTTGTCGATCGAGTCGATCATCTTTTATTTTGCTATTGTGTAACTTGATCGATAAAAATTTGTACTATTGTGAATGGTTGACAGAATTGTAAACAGCTGTTTGTTTGTTTACATTTGTTTCTTGAGTGTTTTATTTACATCATTTTTTAAATAATTGCATTTATTATAAAATTTAAAAAATGGACACAGTTGAAATATGGTTTAGTGATGAGGAAGATGATGCGGAAGCTAATAGATTAGTAGAGTTAGCTAAAGCAAGGAGGGAATTGCGAGATTCGTCGGATCCCTTGGACTTTGAAGGTGTATGTACACGTGTGAGTTTTATGAATAGAAGTTGCGTTCCCGATGCTTCACAGTTTTTAGGCTTTACATGATTTGCAGGAAAAGCTGTTTTCCTCATTAATAAACTTTATGGAAGTTTAAGAAATACGGTACGGTTAAGTTTTTTGCACAATGATGTTGGGTTTTTGTGTCCAAACGCGTGACCCGAGTTTAAAAATTTTAACATAACAACATAACAAGTGTATTGAAAGAATTAAACTTTAATTTAAAATAAAGATTTCAAATTTCCGAGCACTAGTCAATTAATAAATTATGCAGTTTTTTTGTATAAACTTTTGATGTTGATTCTGCGCAAAAACACTGTGCATGGCGTAGCCGGAGTTATATGCACAAGAAATATTGTATATGTATCTTTTCCAATAGAAGCGGAGCTTCCTACCCTACTCTTCCCGGAAATTCCTTTGCCTATGTCTTCACTCTCCTGCATCAGTACGAACAACCGCGCAAGTTGCCTTTTGTTGCTTATAATTTTTGATCTGTAATTCAGACACATACATGCATATGTATATTTCACAATTTTTTACAACTTCCAGTTCAATTGACTTACTTTTTATCCATTATAGTACCACTTTCTTATGTAAATTTTATAAACGCAAACTCCAACGACTAAAAAACAGCAATAGAAGAATGAGCGATTAAAAAGTATTCACAGTCGCTAATTGAGCGACTAAGCGACACTCGCAATAGCATCGCTAATCGATAATCGCTTAATAGTCGTTCATCTACTGCCAGTCGACATTCGCAATAGGGGTGATATTTTCTGCTGCACAGCGGCGCAAAAAAATAGTAGTCCGAGTCGATGTTTGGCCCTCGGAGTGTGCCTATCACAATATGATCGATTTGGTTTCTCGTTTTTCGATCTGTAGCTTGATGGATCTTTTCAGCCTGGAACACAGTACTGCAGACTACCATGTTTCGGGCCCCTGCGAATTCGATCAGCCTCAGTCCGTTATCGGACGTTTCGTCGTAGAGGCTGAATTTTCCCGCAGTGGCGCCAAAAATCTCATGGAGGAAAAACTTTTGACTGCCATTCACCTGGGAGTGGCCAGAAGTGATTCTTGTGCGTACGGTTCAAATTGCAGCTTCCAACGTCTGGATATTTATATACACGTATCCTCTGGCTTGCGAGCTAAGGTGAGAAGGCGTAAAACTTCGCATGCGCTGGGTTTGGGTCCCGCCCCTTTAAAACCCCGCCCAATTAAAACGAGCAAACAGCCTCGGATTTTCACACGTCACCAAAGTAAAAAGTTAACAAATATTCAACATGTGGATGGACCGGAAGTAAATTTTTTGAAATGGAAAATACATGCTTTTACCACAGATTCGGATTCTGCGGACAAAAATACGTAACTTTTGTTAGAGGCGTCTCTCTGGAATGGACTTGCGGTTAAAATAATGGACATCCGGTCTATTAAACCCACTTCCGGTCGATGTCGGAAGTCGGTAATACGAACAAAAGATAGAGCATCCCCGACTTGGTAGTTCATATTTTTCCGTTTTCTAATAAAAATATTTTGCCTCCATTTTGGAATGTGTGGGCGGGTGGTCTGGGACACACGATATATGGGCAGTGGGTGTGGTTGTAACCGATTTCGCTGACTTTCAAACCAACGTCGTTTAAGGTTCTCAGAAGCATGTGTATATCTGCACTGGTTGATTTTTGGCCGCAGAAAGTGTCTATTTCAGCCAAAGTGCAACGCTTTGAAATTGCTTTCCGCGGAAACATGTATTTTGAATACGCGGTTGGATATAGTGTCCAACTTTTACGGACTAAACGGGTTTCAAGTGGAAGTAGAGCTATGGCGTTCATTGTGGCGAGGAAAACAGATCACTAACTTGAAAGACTTGTATAAGGAGTCGGTTATGTTTTATTCTCAGATTAACGAAGACATTCAAATACTTTTAGATTTGTCATACTCAACTGCATACATTGAGAGGTCATTCAGCATATTTCGGCGTGTCAAAACTTGGCTACGATCAACAAAGCAAGAATACCGCTTAAACGGCTTGTGCATGCTCAGCGGCCATCGCAAACTGGTTAAGCAATCGGCGATGAACTTACAGAAAACATTTTAAAGAGACTTTTTTAGAATACCAGAAAACTTATACTTTCTTAAACCTAAAGTTTTTATTTAAATATATACAAAAAGAAAACAATAAAATTTATTTAAAAATACTTTTTTCCGCCTGTATAAACTCCTAACCCTTTCCCTCCTAGGTCGAAGGCTGGCTACGCCCTTAATATCAGCTACTTGCCACACTCGCAAGTGACAACATCTGATACTCACCCCACATCTACATAAACACAAGTTTTCTTTTATAATTGTATCAGACAATATTCTGCTAAATGAGACTGTGCACTGCAGTGGCTAATTTGAAAGCTACATTTTCCCTTGCGGGAAAACTT
>NW_023461502.1:5702-7287 GCF_013731165.1 Rhagoletis pomonella
CTTAACATAAGTTTTTGTTATGATTCAAATTGTAAATCTATTTTTTTCCCCCCCTTCTTTTAAATAAAATTGGTTAATGTTAAAATTTAAATCAGAAGTGGCCGAGTGGAAGTTATTGAAAGGTATCACACGTGGACGTGTGACTTGTCAGAATGGCCGTGTCGCATCCTGTAATAAATTTAGAGCATCAGTTAGATGCTTGGGTAGAGTGGCGCGCACTGTATCAAGTTCTACTTGTTTAAGAATTTTCAAACGGGTGAATAATAGGTGTTGAAATAAAAATGGTGAAAAATATTTGATGAATGAAATTTGGAATAATTTTGAAAAAGGAAAAGAAAGAGTGCGCGTCAAACTACCGGAATTTGCTACAATGGAACGACATCCTGCGACACATACATACATACCGTGTCTCAAATAAGTGGCCACGTGTTGCTTTTTATACCTTTCATGACCATGAAATGGTATTATAACTTTGGTTCGATGTTTGTAAGTACCAGAATAAGAAAAGATAGACCCATTAAAATGTATACTTAAATGATCAGAACGTCGAGCTGAGTCGATTTAGCCATGTCCGTCTGTCTGTCTGCCTGTCTGTCTGGCTCCCATACTACTGATTGTTCAGATATAAGATTTTTCGTTATAACTCCTCCATTTAAGGAGCTAGTAACATGAAATTTTGCATTGTTGTCACTCATTATTAAAAGAATACTTTTAATGAAAATGGCGAAGATCTGGTCGCTATAACCTATAGCCTCCATACAACTGATTGTTCAGATATGAGATTTTTTGCCATAACTTCTCCATTTATGCAGCTACACATGAAAATTCTCACCATTTTCACTCGTCATTAACAGAATATTTACAGTGAAAATAATAAAGATCGGGTCACTATAACATATATCTCCCATTCAGCTGATTGTTCAGTTATGAGAATTTTCATTATAACTCCTCGATTTATGCAGCTAGGAACATGAAATATTGCAATACTTCCAAATACTATCAACAGAATTCTTACAGTGAAAACAACAAAGATCGGGTCAGTTTTACATATAGCTCCCATACAACTGATTGTTCAGATATGAGATTCTTTGTTATAACTTCTCCATTATATTTCGCACTATTTTCACTCATTATCAACAGATAATTTACAGTGAAATTAACAAAGATCGGGTCACTATAACTTACATAGTGCCTCCAT
This sequence comes from Rhagoletis pomonella, assembly GCF_013731165.1. Lineage (NCBI taxonomy): Eukaryota > Metazoa > Arthropoda > Insecta > Diptera > Tephritidae > Rhagoletis > Rhagoletis pomonella. The sequence goes on from NW_023461502.1 coordinate 6,901, forward strand.
GCAACTGATTGTTCAGATATGGGATTTTAATGTAAAACTAATTTATTTGGACAGCTAAAACCGATAAATTTCGTAAGCTATTGTATAAATAATAATACAAAGTCTACTGAGAAAATTGTCAAAATATATGCTGTATAAGCCTTATCTCTTATACCACTGATTGTTCCTATACCAGTTTTTGCGATATATCTCCTTAATGTAGGCAGCTAAACCCATTACTTTGTGTTACCGGTTTACATACCGATCACACAGCAGTGAAAAACACTTAGATTGGTGTTATATAAGGTATATCTTCTATACCTCTAATTGTTTAGATAAGATTTTTTATATATGTAACTCCTCTATCTATGCGTGCTGTGAATATATAAATTTTTTCAAATACAGTAA
>NW_023461502.1:7387-17312 GCF_013731165.1 Rhagoletis pomonella
CCAGATCTTCGCCATTTTCATTGAAAGTATTCTTTTAATAATGAGTGACAACAATGCAAAATTTCATGTTACTAGCTCCTTAAATGGAGGAGTTATAACGAAAAATCTTATATCTGAACAATCAGTAGTATGGGAGCTATAGGTTATAGTGACCCGATCTTTGTAATTTCCACTCCAAGTTTTCTGTTAATAGTGGGAAAACTGAGAGACTAGATTGCATACAAACAGACGGACAGCCGGACAGACAGACAGACAGACAGACAGACGGACATGGCTAAATCGACTCAGCTCGACGTTCTGATCATTTAAGTATACAATTTAATGGGTCTATCTTTTCTTATTCTGGTACTTACAAACATCGAACCAAAGTTATAATACCATTTCATGGTCATGAAAGGTATAAAAAGCAACACGTGACCACTTATTTGAGTCACGGTATGTATGTATGTATATATGCGTGCGTATTTTACAATATTTTAAATTCTCTGGGATTGATGCCCACCAGTTAATAGGACTTTCAGCTAAATTTATTCTTTTTTTAATAGCTGTGCAAGAATAATTATTTATTTGTGAGTACTATCGAGGCCGCTAATGACTTTCATCTTCACTTGAAGTATGCTTAAAATAATTTAGAAAACGTATTATGTATTTCAAATCCAAGTAGGAAGTCGTAAATAATTCAATAGATAACAGCTAAATTTTTGCTTTCATATTAAAAAACCAATGATGTTACCGACACCAAGTTTTCCCGCAAGGGAAAATGTAGCTTTCAAATTAGCCACTGCAGGGCACAGTCTCATTTAGCAGAATATTGTCTGATACAATTATAAAAAAAACTTGTGTTTATGTAGATGTGGGGTGAGTATCAGATGTTGTCACTTGCGAGTGTGGCAAGTAGCTGATATTAAGGGCGTAGCCAGCTTTCGACCTAGGAGGGAAAGGGTTAGGAGTTTATACAGGCGGAAAAAGTATTTTTAAATAAATTTTATTGTTTTTTTTTGTATATATTTAAATAAAAACTTTAGGTTTAAGAAAGTATAAGTTTTCTGGTATTCTAAAAAAGTCTCTTTAAAATGTTTTCTGTAAGTTCGTGGCCGATTGCTTAACCAGTTTGCGATGGCCGCTGAGCATGCACAAGCCGCTTAATCGGTATTCTTGCTTTGTTGATCGTAGCCAAGTTTTGACACGCCGAAATATGCTGAATGACCTCTCAATGTATGCAGTTGAGTATGACAAATCTAAAAGTATTTGAATGCCTTCGTTAATCTGAGAATAAAACATAACCGACACCTTATACAAGTCTTTCAAGTTAGTGATCTGTTTTCCTCGCCACAATGAACGCCATAGCTCTACTTCAAACCCGTTTAGTCCGTAAAAGTTGGACACTATATCCAACCGCGTATTCAAAATACATGTTTCCGCGGAAAGCAATTTCAAAGCGTTGCACTTTGGTTGAAATAGACACTTTCTGCGGCCAAAAATCAACCAGTGCTTCTGAGAACCTTAAACGACGTTGGTTTGAAAGTCAGCGAAATCGGTTACAACCACACCCATTGCCCATATACCGTGTGTCCCAGACCACCCGCCCACACATTCTAAAATGGAGGCAACATATTTTTATTAGAAAACGGAAAAATATGAACTACCAGGTCGGGGATGCTCTATCTTTTGTTCGTATTACCGAAATCCGACATCGACCGGAAGTGGGTTTAATAGACCGGATGTCCATTATTTTAACCGCAATCCATTCCAAAGAGACGCCTCTAACAAAAGTTACGTATTTTTATCCGCAGAATCCGAATCTGTGGTAAAAGCATGTATTTTCCATTTCAAAAAATTTACTTCCGGTCCATCCACATGTTGAATATTTGTTAATTTTTTACTTTGGTGACGTGTGAAAATCCGAGGCTGTTTTCTCGTTTTAATTGGGCGGGGTTTTAAAGGGGCGGGACCCAAACCCAGCGCATGCGAAGTTTTACGCCTTCTCACCTTAGCTCGCAAGCCAGAGGATACGTGTATATAAATATCCAGACGATGGAAGCTGCAATTTGAACCGTACGCACAAGAATAACTTCTGGCCACTCCCAGGTGAATGGCAGTCAAAAGTTTTTCCTCCATGAGATTTTTGGCGCCACTGCGGGAAAATTCAGCCTCTACGACGAAACGTCCGATAACGGACTGAGGCTGATCGAATTCGCAGGGGCCCGAAACATAGTAGTATGCAGTACTGTGTTCCAGGCTAAAAAGATCCATCAAGCTACAGATCGAAAAACGAGAAACCAAATCGATCATATTGTGGTAGGCACACTCCGAGGGCCAAACATCGACTCGGACTACTATTTTTTTGCGCCGCTGTGCAGCAGAAAATATGCGCCCAACAATGCAAGAAAAGCTTAACTTCGAAAAGCTGCAATCACAACAGACGGCTCTCTGAGAGAACTCTTCAACAAACCGACATACGCGAGCAGTGGAACTACATTTCATGCTCATTACGTACCGTCGCCGAGGAAGTAGTCGGATTTCAGCGAGCCCGAAAGAACAACTGGTACGATGAAGAATGTTAAGAAGCCACAGGGAAAAAAGACGCCACCTATAGGACCACGCTGCTATCGGGCGCAACGCGAGCCATGTAGGACCGTTATAGGGAACTGAAGAAGGAAGCGAGACGTATTTGCCGCAATAAAAAGATAGAGGCCGAAATACGAAGAGCTTGGAATGCTGGCCGAGAGGAAAAACGGCTGAAAATTTTATTAAAGGGTTAGGCGACTTATGGAATGTTTTAAGACCAGGGCGGACTCCTGTAAGAACAACAATGGCAACCTAGTGACCGATGTCCAGAATGTAATTAAATTATGGAGGGAACACTTTTCCACCCTATTGAATGGTAGCAGCGCTGAAATAAGTGGAGAAGACGAACCCGAGCCCCCAGTCGATGACGATGGAGTGGATGTTCCAACACCTGACTATGACGAGGTACGAATAGCGATAGCGCGCTTGAAAAGCAACAAAGCTACTGGAGCTGACAGCCTGTCAGCTTAGCTATTAAAGTACGGTGGCGAGAAGTTGATAAGGTGCATGCATCAACTCTTATGCAGAATATGGTCAGATGAACGCATGTCCGACGACTGGAATTTAAGTATGCTCTGCCCAATCCACACGTCATTCGCGCCAACTGCCGCGGGATTATACTTCTAAGAATAGGTTACAAGGTCTTATCGAATGTATTGTGTGAAAGACTGAAGCCCACCGTCAACGAACTGATTGGGCCTTATCAGTGTGGCTTAAGACCTGGAAAATCCACCATAGGCCAGGTATTCACAATACGCAAATTTTTGGAAAAGACGCGCGAGAATAGGAGCCACACACACCACCTATTTGTCGATTTCAAAGCTACTTTCGCCAGCACGAATAGAAGTTGTCTTTATGCCGCGATGTCCGAATATGGTATTCCCGCGAAACTAATATGGCTGTTTAAAATGATGTTGAGCAATACCACCAGCTCCGCCAGAATTGGGAAGGACCTCTCCGAGCCGTTTGATACCAAACGAGGTTTCAGATAAGGTGACTCCCTTTCATGTGATTTCTTTAATCTGATGTTGGAGAAGATAATAAGAGCCGCAACACTGAATTTCTCTAGCAAAATATTTTACAAGAACGCTCAATTGCTATCGTATGCCCACGACATCAACATTACTGGTAAAAACAAAACCGACGTCTGGTATGTCTTCTCGGGATTAGATAGAGAAGCAAAGCGTATTCAAAATACATACATGTTTCCATGGAATGCAATTTCAGAGGGTATAGTAGCGATGAATAAAACGATGCACATAGGGGTATTTGATCGATCTAGGCGGTCATAAGACTATTTTTTTAAACTTATCGTAGGAACAAAAAAAAATACTACCTGCCACAGTTGAATAATTGCGGAACAACAGGTAACCCCTACCCCGAACAAATGACGCCGCTTTGGCGGAGTATCTAAGTCGGAACTCGTCAGTTTGTGATAGTACACGTTTTACTTTACGACATTCATTGTGAAACAGTTGCGTTCAAAAGTGATTATTATTATGTGGTCATTATACAATTAAAAATTGTTACGAAGTCTGAAGACACAGGTAAATCTGCATTTATTTTAAATAGTTTCCATTTAGCAAAATTTAATCTAAGTAATAATATCAGTTTTCGGAAATATTATATTTTTTAGTGATTATTTTTTCATTACTTTGTAAACCGTAAGCTTTTATTATACTTCCACGCATTTCCACGTTACATTACTAGTTGCGTTCTATAGAATGGAGCTTTGATAGTATACTGCACAAAAATTAGCTTCCGATAGCTACCGATGAGCTTTTTATGACCAATAATTAAGATATCTCTAAAAAAAAGTTCGTTTCCATACATTTCCTTTGCTTTAGAGTCACCAACTGGTTCCTGCTATAGAGTAGTAACTCGAAAATATTTATTTGATTAGATGCATCGACAAAATTCTATGAATTTTGAGAACAAAATAAAGTTTCTTCAAAATGATATATTGGCTGCGTTTCTTTATACATTCCGGATAAACCCATTTCACAACCAGAATGAACAGAATGCCATTGAAATATACGTGTACATATCATCAGGAACGTTCTAAAGAATAAGTAAACAAAAAAGTTTATTCCAAACGTTCAGAATGAATAAAGAAATACAGCCATTATCATCTGACACCTTCTCCGATGAACAAATAAGGGATATAAAGCACAAATTTTCACAAGTAAAAGCACAGTATATACAAAGGTGGATAAAAGCCCGTAGAAAAGAAGAAGTTTTTTTGAAAAGTAACGTAACATGGCTACAAGGAACATTTTTAATTCGCAAAGGTATGCAACAGCCGCGATCTGGTCGTGTTGAACAGGTTACTCCTAAGCTCTGATCCACTCATTAGTACAATTATTCCTTCAAAGCAACGAAAATAAAGTTGGTAAAAGTTTGACACCGATAGACTCTATGTTGCCGTGGTCCGATTAAATATAGTTAAGTTAACTGAATTACTACAATATGGGTATTAATTGAAATGGTTAAGGTAAATGTTTAAAAATGAAATTCAACTTTAACTAAGGGAATAACAGACAAATTATTTTTATACCCGAGCGCACTTGTGCACAAGGGAATATTAATTTTGTTCACATAACGGTTGTTTGTAACAGCCAAAACGAATCGAGATAGATATAGACAAATGTATACATAAATGATCAGAATGAATACAGAAATCGATTAAGCCATGTCTGTCTGTCCGTCCGTCTGTCCGTCTGTCCGTCCGTCCGTGTACACGATAACTCGAGCAAAAATTGAAAGATCTCAACGAAATTTGGTATGTAGGTTTCCGTTAATCCAAGGTAGGTTGGTATTGAAAATGGGCGAAATCGGACTGTAACCACGCCCACTCAATCAAGACTCACATCAATTTCGTGACGAAAATTATACCAATTTTTTAACTGCCTTGGAAACTTAGGGAAAATCTTTTTTATTCATACGCATCGTTGCAAAAGTTTTATTTTTTAGTTTGTAGCAGTAGACGGATTTTCGCAACGTTCCGAAAAAATAAAAAAAGATTTTCCGTACGTTTCCAAGGCAGTTAAAAAATGCGTATAATTTTCGTCACGAAATTGATATCATAAATTTTGTGTTTCTAGTTCAGCTTTCGTCACTCGAAAATTTTACCTCAAAGAGGTGTTTTATTTGATATCAATTATTTTGGGATAGCAAATTTAAAATCGACGAAAATACAATAATCTAAATCAGGGTTGTTGCGAATATTCGCATTCGCATTCGCAACCGCGGAACTTCCGCATAAATTTTAACATTCGCATTCGCTTTCGCATTCGCAATAATCAATGCGGAGCTTTTGCGAATGCAAATATTGTGCAAGTGCCCCAAAAAATATATCAAAACACATTGAGCGCATGGAATGGAACAACAAAACGGATTTGATGGCTCATGGTACCGACAGCGGGGAGTAATTAATTGTGACTGCCTGAAACTAGGAAAAGCCAAGCTCAGCTAACTAATAAAAAAACTAGTTACAAGCAGTGTTGTCGTTTTAGCCCTTTGGTGGCTAGATTTGGCTACCACATACTTTTTTGGCCACACAAATTTAAAATTGCCCCTAGCCCTTTTTTTAGCCCTTTGGAGAATTTATTCATCCTTGGCATGAAAAAGTTGTACATACATACATATATGCTTAATTTGATCTCACTTTTTTCATTTATGTAAGAGATGAATTTTTAAACTAAGAAACACTGATATATATACATATAGGTATTGTATGTTCCTTATGTTTTTATACATACATACTGTAAAAGTGTTAGGGCGGTTAACTTATATATTAACGATTTAACTATAGTTTAAAATAAAATTAAATAAGTCTACGGCCTTTAATATGCTTAATTTGTTAAATGGCCCATGAAGTCGATTCAACGTGTATGTTCTTGCGGTGTGATGGTACCAGCTGCTGGTGGGACTTCAAAAATTTCATATTCGAAAATGTTATGATTGTACAAGCATGCTGGTGTCGTGAATAGTGAAATTAGCTAATTTTTCTAAGCAAAAAGTATTGTGACGGAGATTTCTTGCACTACATGAGGCAAAGCCGTATTTGTGGAAGATTAAAGTTCACGATATTGCAGTTGTGAGTAAAAAAAAAACAATGTTTAACAAAACGGTAGAAAAATTATGAAATTTCGGCTCTAATCATTTCGATCTTTCCTGGACCTTATTTGTAAAGAAATGGATATTGTACCAGCATGCTGGTAAGTTATAAGCTTCGAGCCTGATGGTACAATCATTTGATGGAGCCCCCAGGGGCGCACCCAGGAATATATTTTGGGAGGGGTTTATACTTCTGAAAATTCGCTTCAGATAAAATGATCATTAAAGTACATTTATGCAAGTTTTATGTACAGTATGTAATAAATAAATAAACTCTTTGAAGTTTCATAAATTGAATTTATTTACATAAAATTAGCAAAAACTCAAACATTTGTAACCGACTTCGAAAAAGGGGTAGGTTCGGAATAGTATGCTAACGCATAACTTTGGACCACGTGAACCGATTTCAATAGTTCTTTTTTTTATCGGAAAGATGGTACCTCAGGGGTCTTCCCGTAAATTGAAATTAGTTGTTTAATATAAAGTTCTATAAACACAAGATGCGCTCAACTTGCAAAAGTAATAAAAAAATTAAAAAAAAAGTAGTTTTAATGTTCTTTTTCCTCGAAATCTGGTTTCTGGTTTTCGAATGAGATGGTGATTTTTTACGATTGCCTAATTTTTTTAATATTTCGAATACCGAGAAAATTAAATGAACTTGAATTTTTGTTATGTAGGCAATTTTGGTGGAACGAATTCGAAGTGGGCAAATTAAATCTTCGAATCCTTGTTAAGGACATATCAGTTGTAAACTCTTTGAGGCTCAGTAAGTGAGTATGCATTGCATATTTTTAGGTTTCATTCGCAGTTACACTTTTAAGAGCTCTCAAAAAAAAACGAAAAATTCATATAAAATGGTGCACAAGAAATGGAGTAGGAATTTTCTTCTATCAAAATTTCTTAAATCAATTTGCATCTCTAAAGAAAAATTTGCTCGTATATTTATTTCTTTAAGAAAATTTACAGCAAAAGCAAAGTGCTTTATAATAAAAAATATTTCTTGTGATTTTTCTTGAGAGCTGGCTTTAGGATACAGTTTGTATTTCAGGTTATTAGCTTTAGGGGGGTTTGAACCCCAAAACCCACCCCTTGTGTGCGCTAATGGTGCCCCCGCATATTTCCCCTTTCACCCAAAAAGGTTTTTGGTTTGATAAAATATTAGCTTTCTTCCAGATACATTCCCAGCCAGCAAAATCATTGTAAACGAGCTCGTAACTGGATATTTTCTCGAACAAAAACCGGCTAAAAAGTCGTTTATGATAGCCGTTTACGATTCGTTTTCGAGTACTTTTTCGCTTGAAATTGTCGATGCCTACGAACAGTCGTAAATGGATCGAAAAAGCATTCGTATGCGAATATTATATATTATAAAATATTGCGGTTCAAGAAAAATTTCCAACAGAATTAAAATTTCTTGTGCTACCAAATAACTACAAGCCTCGTTATTTTATTTTTTTTTATCGTTTACGAGCCTTTTTCTAACTTTTCGCCGATCGAGAATCCATCGTAAAACATAATATTCGTAAAATGTACGTTTTCTTGCTGTATGGGTTGTTTTTCTATACGATTACTTACTGAAAATGTTTACGTGTATACTTATGTATATAATATATGTAACTAAAAAATTTTAGCTACCATTTTTAGCCACAACGACTTTTTTTTTTTGTTTTAGCCCTTTCTTAAAAGGAATTTGGCTACCACTAAAAATGATTCGCGGCAACACTGGTTACAAGCTGTTCATTACAGGTGAACCTTTCCAAGAGGTCATCCGGGAATTAAGCAAATCTGAGACCTTTATCGTCCGTGATTCCGATAATTGAAATTATTATAAAAAACGGGGTACCTTCTTAACAAAATAACAAGATTTTAAACAAATTTTGCTGGCAGCCACGACTTTTAAAACAGAAGTTTCTTAGAAATTTTCATTCCTACAAAATAGCAATTTATTAGCCATATCCATCTATTCACAACGTCGCGACGCTATAAGCACACATTTTTCAAACCAGTCACAGGCGACAGGATTAAAAATGAATTGCAAAAACTAAAATCGAAAAACGCTGATGTCGTAACAGGTTCTCCAAATTCTGAAACAACCAAAAGAATTGGTTCTCCAAATTGGAATACAACGGTGTTCAAACAGCGATGCAATTCTCTAATTATTGAACCGCAAAAAAAAAAAAATGAAGTCCTCTCAACTGGTGCAGTGTCAATCTTAAAGAATTTAAAATTTTGTAAAGTTTCAAGTTTTTCAAGTTTGTCGCCTCGAGCGAGTAGTTATTTAATGGCGCAGGTTTGATTTACGACCCGTTAGGAAACAGGCTGTAACCCGAAAAAGCAGCAAAATACAATGTTCCAATTTTTTAATTTAAGTACTAAATAAAAGAAATATTAAAAATTACTAAATATTCCATTTTTTTTTTACCTAAATCACCTAATGTAGTCACCAAAAAATATTTCTTAAAATACAGTGAAAGGTCGCATAGACGGACGCTCTAATAAGCGGACACATTCATGGGAACCAACAATTTTTGTTTTTTTTCCATACAAATTGCTCTCCCATACACGGACTTTCCGATAAACGGACGCGGACACTCAAAAATGTCCAGTTATGAAAAAAACTCTCCCATAAGCGGATGCGAAGCTCTAACAAGCGGTAAATTTTATTTTGTTTTTCAGTCAAATGTTGTCTCTTACGCTTCTACATATGTATATGTACACAAGAACATAGCCCATATTCAAAAATATTTTCTTTTTTAGAAAAAGTGTTGCCTTTCGTTGCCAGTGGGCAATGAGATTTACGGTAGGAAAGGAAACGCAATAAATTTGAATTTATTTTTAATTCACCCTGTTTCTGTCTTTTGAAGAATAAATATTACTTTAATTTAGAAACCCGCAATTTAAATTTTATAAGTATGAATTTTTATTTTATTTTTTACGAAATTCCTATAAGCGGACATCTCTCATAGGCGGACAAAAAAGGTGACCATCGGTGTCTGCATATTGGAGCTTTCACTGTATTTGACATCCGCATTCGCATTCGCATCCGCGGATGTTGGCTTTTAAACATCCGCATTCGCATCCGCGGATATCTAAAATTACACATTCGCAACATCCCTGATCTAAATGTTTAATTTTTCTAAAATAAATTGCTAAAAATATTATCTAAATCTCAATTATGTATTCAAATCGATGTGTATATTGAAGAATGATCATATCCTTGGTATTCGAAAAAAAAAAA
>NW_023461502.1:17322-23478 GCF_013731165.1 Rhagoletis pomonella
TTTTTCCGACATCGCTAGTTAGATACTCTTTTTGGCGTATTCTAAGTCTTTCAAAGTTTTTACGTAGTTGAAAAAATTAATGTAAGCCATAAGGATTTAAAGATGAAGTCCTAAAATAGTGTTACTTTTCCACAGTTTGAAAAATAGTAAGTTTGTTTTTCTTTTTTCAATACCACACTCCAACGAAGCAACTCAGAGAATCTTAAGTATAAAGTTTGCATCCTGGCGCAAAGAGAGAAACCGGCTTGTAATTAAAATTTTTTTAAAGTGAACTTCAAACTGAAAGTATTTCAAAATGAAATGTATAGAATTGATTGACTATTTAAACACCGAATATGGAAATTATCTCATTATTGCTATTCAAACATGTCATAAACATAAAATAATTTATTTGCTTCTGTGTACAATGATGTGTACACTAATGTTAAAATAAATAGCACCTTTATTTATTATGAACTGTATTTTATTTATATACCAAAATATTGTTAAAAACAATGGGTGTCGGTGGATGTCGGTTAGAGACCGTAGTTTCACGTCTACCCGGCAATTTAACATATGAAAAATCAGGGTTGCAGTGTAAGACTTCTACTTCTTCCACTATAGGCTGATATTTGTTGGCTCGGTTGAACTTTTCCATTAAAACATGTCTCGAATTCGTAAGCCAAGTTGGTATCGAAGCGCCATTGTTAGACCTCCGTTCGTGTACAAACAGAGATCGAATGGCATGTAGGGCCTGAGGTAGCACTAGCTGCCAGTTTTCAATTTCCAGATTTTTTGTTTTTAACGCTAAAATAATAGTTTTCCAGAGAGTGGAGTTAAGCTTCTCCACTTGTCCGTTTCCTTGTGGGTTGTAGGCGGTAGTACGGCTGTTAGCGATACCCTGAGAGTGAAGAAAGTTGTGTATTTCTGTTGAAAGGAAAGAATGAATGAACATATGAAGGCATGCCGAAAGTAGTAAATAGCTCATTGGGATTTTTAATAACCGTTTTGGCACCGACGTCCGGGCACGGAAAAGCGAAGAGAAATCGTGAAAATTTATCGGTAATAGTGAGGATGAATTTATTTTTGTTATTTATTGGGACTGGCCCTTTGAAGTCGAGGCTCAAGCGTTCGAATGGTGATGTTGCATTTATCAACTGTTTTTGATGCTTGTGACTATGGAAGAATCTAGGTTTAACTTCGGAGCAGGAACGGCATGAATTTGTCATATTTCTAACTTCCTCAATCGAAAACGGTAGGTTGGCTGACCGTACCCAGTGGAACATTCTAGTCGCTCCCGGATGGCAGAGCTCTTCATGATGCGAAAAAAGTTTCGTTTTACGCGCTTCCATAGTAGCGCAAACGCGTGAGAGAGCGTCCGCGGCACGATTGTCCTTTCCTGGACGATACATAATATCATATTTGAAGGGTGCAAGCTCCAAACGCCATCTTTGGATCTTCTCATTTTTGATTTTGCTTGCTTGCTTTTTGTCGTACATAAAGGATACTGATCGCTGGTCGGTTACTAGGTTAAATCGTTTTCCAATAAGACAATGCCTCCATTTTTTCAACGATTGACGATAGCGTAGGCTTCTTTTTCTATTGCCGAATGATTTTGTTCGCTAGAATTCAATGTTCTAGAAAAGAATGCCACAGGTCTGTAGTTCTGGGTAAGCACGGCTGCGATAGAATGCTCTGAGGCGTCCGTTTCGAAAGTAAAAGGAATTTGGTCCTCGATAGCATGGATTGAGGACCTCGCGATGTCGCTTTTAAGACCTTCGAAACATTTGAGTTGGTCACTGGTGAGCGGAAAAGCGGTCGCCTTAGCGAGTGAGTGGACGTTTTCGGAGAAGTGAGCTATCCACTTAGAATAGTGAGCAAAAATTCCCAGGGACCTTCTTAAAGAAGGCCAGTCGCGTGGCGCTGCCAATGCTAAAAGAGGCCTAAGCCGATCGCCGTCGGGTTTTATGATGTTGTAGCCAAGAAGTAGGGATGGGTAAATTCGAAATTCGAAGCTTCGATATTCGAATTTTAATTTAGCTCCAAACTGGCGAATTTTTGAAATCGAACTTTGTATTGCTAAAATTCGGATAAAATCGATTTTTTCCAGAAAAAATCGAATTTCATCTTTATTTCCAAAAACTCAACTCTTCGACTTCTTCTGACTAAATTTGCCATCACTGTGTGTGTAACTAAATTTGTCTTAGGGATTCAAGTAAAAAAAATAAATGTTTTTCGCTCTGATGCATCGAAAAAAAAATCTGTGCCAAACTCATTTTTAAAAAAATTTTGTAAAAAAACTAGTTTTTTGGATTTTTTTATTTTAAGTTTTTAGAGGCTTTTACGTTGGTACCTTTTGCCTGAGAAGACCCCTAATGAAATTTTCCGGAGGACCATTTTTTAGAATATATCAATCCACTGACGATCTGCCAAATTTGCTTTTTGTGCGATTTATTGAAGTAAGGGTCAAAAATTACCCTTATAGGCGGGAGCTAATAAGTTAAAATGTTCTACGAAAACATTTCCCAGGAAATTTTAATATCGAGCGTTTTGCTACTGGATGGGTATACATTAAGAAAATATGAACAAAGTCCGGGCTGGATTCCGCTGTCGCACAGTGTAATTTAAATTTAACTTTTTAAACAGGTGGCCACTCTCTTCAAGAACCTCAAAAATATTTTAATTGTTGCATAGTAGTTTAAGCACAGCACTTCTTTAACTAAATTCGACTTTGCAAACAAGTAGCAGCCCTTCCAAATGTAATTAAAAAATAAAGTTTATTCAAACCCATTTCGATTGATACCCATATTGGAGTAATTTATTTAACTTATTAAATAATTTGATTCTGATTTTCTTACATATGGCACAAAACTAAAACCATGCTACACATCTACAGAGCAAGCCCTTTCATTTGACACATACCCCGTTTTTGAAAATCGAACGAACGGTAAAGATTTTATAACTTGGTGTCAAATATTTAACGCAAACATCTGCGGAAGCGATTATTTGAATTTGATTTTCTAACCTAAAACTCACAGAACTAAACTATGTTGCAGACCCAAAGGACAAGCCTTTAATTCGACTCCGATTTTTTTAGTTTGAACGATACAGATTTTATGACTTGGTGTTAAATATTTAACGCAAACATGACCGAACTCGATTAAGAAGTTTCACTTCAAACAAATTTAGCAAAATTCGATAAAATCGAATTTGTACTACCGAATTTCGAATCGAATAATCGAATGGTTGGGCAATGTTCGAAATTCGGGAAAAATCGAATTTCAACCCCACACTACCCATCCCTACCAAGAAGATTGATGGCGTCCTGTGTAAATTTGCATTTAGCACGGCTGAGAGTGAGACCGTATTTCTTAGCGGCGTTCATGAATCGGTCTAGGTTCTGAGCGTAATTTTCTCGAGTTTGCCCGCAGATGGTAAAATCGTCGAGATAAGCGTATGTGTCCTGCAGCTTTTCTCTCCGTAGAATCCAATCGATAGTCCGCTGAAAACATGACACCCCATTAGAGACACCAAAGGGGATACGTCGAAACTAGTGGATTACGATTATCCAGACGATTACTGTCACATCCTAACTGGAATTCCACCTTCATCTTGATCGGTGTTTAAAATTTTGTAACTTACGGATTGGTCAAATTCGAACAAAAGACTGTCTGTAGAAACTTACATAAACTCATGGAGGAAAAATTTCTTGCATGAAATTATTAAAATAAACAGCTATGTATGTATATCTTACCTCATTATTAACTGAAGGCTGTGGAGATAAAGGATCAACAATATGTATTAATTTCATCTATAGAAAAAGGCGCATTCTTTCAAAATTCGTGGAATTTGTTTTCATATAATAATTTTCAATGATTTGACAATGTTTTTGTGCTGTTATTAAAACTCAATTATCTACCACACTTTTCACATTTCACTTTAGTTTTATTGACATTTTTTTTAAATAATACAAAACAGCACCCCGCACCACTGTAGACATTTTAATTTAAGAGACGCTACTGCAAATATGTAAATTAAGAAAGGTCGAGAGTCAAAAGGGAAAAGACGAATTCAGTCGAATTGCATAAACTGAAAGTCGATCACTACACTGAAAATAAAATCTGCGTAAATATAACGAAAACTTGCGTACATCTTAGGAAAATATTCGTCATTTTCAGCCACGAAAGTGTTCGTTGATTGTACATAACCGTTTTCGTATGTACTACGAAAATGTGAGACGTCAGATCTTAAGTACATTTTACGAACGCATTCGTCCTATTTACTAACGGATTTTGTACTATTTACTAAAGAATTCGTACTATGTCTTTATTTTTTACGAAATTTATGTAAAATGCACAAAAATATTTCGTATATTTAACGAAATTATTTTCTTAAAATCTGCGGTTGTTTCGTAGAATTTGCGATTGCTTTCATTCACCACACTGTAAAAAACATAGTACGAATTATAACACAACACTTTTAGCTTGTTTTTATCCTTAATTTTAGGCGTTTTTCTTTAACGAAATGTTTTGCTTCACATTAATGATTAAAATACATAAATATAATGAAAGTGTTGTGTTATAATTTGAGATATGTTTTTTTTATAGTGTAAAGAATAAAAGCAATCATACATTCACGAAAAAAGTGCAGATATTACAAGAATAACTGTCGTAAATAATAACTTGTACCTAAATTTTCTAACTACTGTGCAGTTTAGAATTAATAAAAAAGGTTATTTTACCTATAATAAAACTTAAGTCTTTTATTTATATGCCTTCATTCAACTAAGTATATTAATGCAAAGTGCTAAATTATGAAACTCAACAAAACCCTTATCAAATATAATAAGATTAAAAAAATGAAAGAATATAAAAAATACTGGTTTCACTTTCTTAAACATTATAGTATTTTTATGTGGAGGTACTTGGCAGATTCCCAGCTTCTTCGATGTTTGTTTCCTTGACGATTATAAATTAAAGGAAAATTATAGGGCGTCTGAAAGGAAAGTTTCAGTGAAAAATCATACATGCACTTACTTAATATTTCATTGAGTACTGCGTCTGTTCCTGGCTTAGACTTGCCGTTATGAGGTGGGTTTTGTCGAAGCGCCGGCAACCTTTCGTCCAAGAAGGGAGAGAGAGGGAGAGTAACAGCAGCTATGGGTCGGTAACGGTGAGAATAACAATGGCTATGGGTCGGTAACGGTGAGAGTGGCAGCACTCGGTGACGACGGTGAGCGCAACGGCAATGCGAGCGACGGTGATACTCGGTGACGACGGTGATGCCGGTGAGCGTAGCGGCAATCAGAGCGACGGTGATACTCTACGGCGACGGTGACAGCGGTCCTGGCCTGCGACGAGTGGCAGCAACGGCCCTAATAGCGATGACGGGTAACTAGCTTTGGCTCCGGGGGCGATCCCAATACCGAAGGTGGCGGTAGCGGCCCTAACTTGTGGGGACGGAGGGAGCAGCGCTCCTGTATCGCGGTGATTACTGCAATCGGCTGACGGGAGGGGCGTGATGATGGCTTCGGCCCAGGGCGGTAACAGCTGTGGGCGGCCCTAATAACGAAGGCGGCGGAAGCGGCCTAGCTTGTGGGGACGGAGGGAGCAGCGCCCCTGGATTCCGGCGATATCGGAGGCGGCTGGCGGCTGGTTGCAAATAGCAACGACAACGTCTACAAAGTGTGACGATGCATCTACACTCTGTGACGACCCCTCCTACAGTCCCCTCGGCCATATGGCGTTCTGCGTAAACGATAGGATTGTGCTCATCTGTCAAAAGGCGACGTACGCGCTCCCTTACCTACGGAGACTGATAACGGATGAGCACTTGTAGAGAACCTTATACCCGTCGTCGCACGAGTCGGTTGCGAAGTAAGACGAGCTGAAAAAGTTTTAAAAGTTTTTGCGCAAGTGCCCAACGAACTTCGCACGTGTGTTTGGGCGCATGCCTGCTTGTGCTTTGCTTTTGCGTATTCTATTGTTACGATTATCCTCGAAGCCTTGAGGGATTTCCCAAATATACTCGGGCTCGCATCGCTGGATTGTTAAATAAATGCTCACGATGACCAAATTGTAGTACAATTAACTTTATTGTTCAACAAACAATTTACAATACTCGCTAATACAGTAAAAACACTCTACAATACTTGTTAAAGCAATAACAACGCTTAAC
>NW_023461502.1:23578-24131 GCF_013731165.1 Rhagoletis pomonella
CCAGCGCAGAATAGACCTGTAAGTCAGAAAGCCAATTTTCATTCTCCAATTGCAGGTAATGTTCCGATCTTAATTTGAGTATGTGCGTATAAAAAGAATAAAACAAAAAAACAACACAGTGGAAAAGAATGCCCAGCAAAGAAATGTGTATTTTACCAAGTAAGAAAGTCTAAGTTCGCGCGGAGTCGAACATTAAATACCCGGCGCACGTATTAAATATATGTTTTTCACCTTACCGAAAGCTACCGCTACATGGTAAGCCGGGGCGCATCAACTTTGAGTAAATTAGAGCCCTTAGATTTCGAAATTTTGAAGTTTCAAGCAGTTCTGGAATTTACCGTTTTATGTAAAGCGGCCTCAATTTTAGTCCGCTTTCAATAATTTTCAACGTTTTGCTTTTATGTGGCAAGCACAATAACCATACCGAGTTTGGTACAAATTGGTTGAACGGTTACCGAGATACATATATATGAACATAAGTGGGCGGTGCCACGCCCATTTTCCATAATTTTATCACAAACGTATTTCTTGGTTAAGAATTGTTGCAAGCATA
>NW_023461502.1:24231-25464 GCF_013731165.1 Rhagoletis pomonella
ACCAAACTCGGTATGGTTATTGTGCTTGCCACATAAAAGCAAAATAACCATACCGAGTTTGGTACAAATTGGTTGAACGGTTACCGAGATACATATATATGAACATAAGTGGGCGGTGCCACGCCCATTTTCCATAATTTTATCACAAACGTATTTCTTGGTTAAGAATTGTTGCAAGCATAAATTTGAATACATTAGCTTTATTATTTACTGCTTTATCGAAGATTTTGTATTTCTCTAAATTACCGTTATATGGGATGTGGTCGTGGTTAATGTCCGATTTTAAAAATTTTCGTCCATTTGGTATGTTATGCGAAGGCCACCAACTGTGCCAAGTTTGGAAGAAATTGGTGCAGCGGTTACCAAGATATACACATGTACCCATATGTGGGTTTGGCGTGGAGTGAATAATCTTCAGTAGTTACTAAAATATCGCAGTTTTCGTATTTCTAAAAATTACCGTTATATGGGAAGTAGGCGTGGTTACAGTCCGATTTCGCCCATTTTCAATACCAACCTACCTTGGATAAATGTAAACCTACTTACCAAATTTCGTTCAGATATCTCAATTTTTGCTCGAGTTATCGTGTATACGGGCGGACGGACAGACAGACATGGCTTAATCGATTTCTCTATTCGTTCTGAGCATTTATGTATACATTTGTCTATATCTATCTCGATTCGTTTTGGCTGTTACAAACAACCGTTATGTGAACAAAATTAATATACCCTTGTGCAAAAGTGCGCTCGGGTATAAAAATTGAAAAGGGGAAAAATGTTCTAAGCAAAGAGCCGCGTTTGGCTCAAAGAGCCACGTTTGCCCACCGTTGGTATATAGAGTTTTAATTAGATAATTGTTTAATACATTTTACTATAGTAGGAGCTTGCAAAATTCGGACAATCTCTTCCCGTATATACAATGTAAATAATAATGCTGAATATGTCGCATGTGTTCCTTTTTGTTAACCGTTCCTAAATGCAACACTAATTCATACTCATTATCTTCTTTGACATTGTCATTTATCTTTCTGTTTCTGTGCTTACACTGTACTTTAAGTTTCTTATACTCTACAATAAAACTTGAATTGTCATAGCGTAGACATCGTGTTTTTTCTTTCAAAGTCTTACATGAGTTATGGACCCAGTCCCATCGTTAAATGTGTAAATTGTTAAATTGTTTAAAATGAATATCAGCATCGATAAATTGGACGGCGAAAATTTTTCATCATGGTG
>NW_023461503.1:0-25457 GCF_013731165.1 Rhagoletis pomonella
CACCAGCTAATAAACACTTTTTACACATAACAAATTTTTTGGCCGTTCTTTCGCAACACGCACTTCCGCAAATTATTCCGCTCCGAAATATTGCATAAACGCTTGTGGTTTAATGCAATTTGCACGAATTTTAGCACGAAATCGTTCATTTCCAATTATTTTCTATTGAATTGACAAATAAATTTTATTTCCAACACAAAAAAAGTAAACAAATGACGATTTCAAAACTGCAAGCGCCTTACAATGTTGGGCGCTTCGATTCATGAAGCTTTAATGATTAGGCGCAAACATGATTTTGAATCGTAATCTACAGAGCTTCATTGAAATACATGGGTTCGGCATAAATGCTTTATACTTTAGTATGCCGAAACGATTACACTACTGTGATTAGGAGCTTAATGTGCGGAGTGCCTTAGTTAGCAGCGATGAACGTTGGCGAGTTTGGTTGTATCCCATTAATTTCATTCGTTTTTCCACTCGTTAAGTTTTGGCAAAACTAAAAGCTCATTTAGTATAGACTTAATTTTACTTAACTTGCCGTAAGAAATCATCAATGATTACTCAACAAGTCAACTTAAGCCAGAAGCGGAAATATTTTGTTTTTGTATTTTCGTTTTGAGTTCTTTAACAGTTTGGCGTCTAAAATGCCACATCAAAAAAAACTTGTAAAAAAATATGTTTGCGTTCATTTATTTTTGAGAAATACAAAAACGAAAATCTGGAAAGTTGATTCTCTCATCGCTCTCAATTTCCGTAAGACCGTAACTTAAATATCTAAAATCTACAGATTCTTAAGTTGCTAACGTTAAGTTAAGTTTTAACTAACCGCCAACACAGTTTCTCATATAACAGGTTGGCCAAATTCTTAAGTTAAGTTAAGTTATGGAAATTAAGTCTAGACTAACTGAGCTTTAAGGTGGCTTATATTAAGCTAGGATTTAAGGTGGCTTATATTAAGCTAGGATTTGTGTATGTTGTTTTAGGAGCATTTATGAAAATGAATTTACTTACATACATAGTTCCGTCTCAGCAAACTAAACAGAAAACATAAAGGAAGTGATTTAATTATGGATGATCTAGTAGAGATATTATACAGAAAATGTCATTTACAAAATGGATGCATATGAATGTGCATGCATACTCATACATAAATATGTAGGCAGAAAATTTGGCATCCTAATATTTTACTATATCAGAACTTCACGGTTATTTCGTACACTGCCGTATTAACTGAACATGTTGGCTCTATTCGGTGTACATACGTATGTATGTTTGTAGTATCTACATAGTACATTCCCTAAAAGTCATGCATAAACATAACAAAGAAGATTCGTAAGTTGTAAAAGCTGTTGAACTATCCATAAATTCCATAACCATCCTCGCTATACGACTTTGTTTGTTTAGTTCCTACCAATCGCTCAAATCATGCTGGTGCGTAGGCAGACAGTCAAGTATTTGCGCTGTGCCAAGTGGCAGTGACGTCCGCCACATCATAGCGCCTCCACTAATACAAAGGCAATACAACGTTAGCCCCGCACCCCTTGATATTTTAAATGCTTACATTACGTTCTCACGGATATGCGTGTGAATGTACATTGCTTAGCGTTTCGATACCCACCGCACCTTCCTTCGAATGAATGATAATAAACAACTAACGAACAACCGAACTAAGAACCGACGAATAAGCAAACGAACGAGCGAACGAACCCAAGCATAGCGTGAATGGACAAACTGCTTGACAAGTTTATTGTATGTTTCTCCGTTGTTGAAGATTTTGAGGCATAGTGAAGTGATTACCATCCGTTCCTTCATTCTACGTTATTCTATGCGTCTAGAAAATGTCAAAAGCGAAATGCATAGTGGAAAGATAATACAAACTGTATTATGCCAGAGAGAGTCTCTGCAGTAGCTGTGTACGTCGGCGTCGCTGCAGATGCGCAGTCGCTGCTTGAAGCTGGCAGTAACAGCGAAGTTAACGTCAACTGAACGATGTGTAAGCACGATCGGATACACACAACTTTACAAACATCCATACATGCATAGTAAACTGCCATGCAGAGTGAAATATTTAGTTACGATTAAATTTCTTGAAAGCAGCAGAGAAAGTAGTCTCAATGATAATTAAATACGTACATAATTACGTATCTATCTGTACTATAGTAATTAAATTTACTTACGTACATGCATATAGTCGTTTAAAGTATAAAACCGCGTATCAAGAAAATACAAAACGTCCTATTCCTATTTTAAAACGGTTGTCTCTTTTATCCTTAACTGTGTTTATAGGTATCTAAGTATGTATTGATATTTTAGTATGAATGGATAAGCGCTTGATGCCAGAATGTCAGTTACGAGGTTTTGCAGAACCACGATACGCGGTTTTGTACTTGCAATGACGATATGTATGTACATACATACATATGTGCCTATTTAAAAGCCGTACTGCTTTAAAACAAGCAACGCCACATCAGTATTTTTATACCCGAGCGCACTTGTGCACAAGGGTATATTAATTTTGTTCACATAACGGTTGTTTGTAACAGCCAAAACGAATCGAGATAGATATAGACAAATGTATACATAAATGATCAGGATGAAAAAAGAAATCGATTAAGCCATGTCTGTCTGTCCGTCCGTCCGTGTACACGATAACTCGAGCAAAAATTGAGATATCTCAACGAAATTTGGTATGTAGGTTTCCCTTAATCCAAGGTTGGTATTGAAAATGGGTGAAATCGGACGGTAACCACGCCCACTTCCCATATAACGGTAGTTTCCAGAAATACGAAAACTGCGATATTTTAGTAACTACTGGAGATTATTCACTAAAAATTGACATTTACAACAATTTTTAGACGAAAAATAAAAATATTATAAATTTTTGGAAAATGGGCGTAGTCACGCCCACTTATGGTTACATGTGTATATCTTAGGAACCGCTGCACCAATTTCTTCCAAACTTGGCATAGTTGTTGGCCTTGGTACAGCATACAAAATCGGCGAAAATTTTTAAAATTGGACGATAACCACGCCCACATCCCATATAACGGTAATTTAGAGAAATACAAAATCTTTGATAAATCAGTAAATATTAAAGCTAATTTATTCAAAATTGATGCTTGCAACAATTCTTTACCAAGAAATACGTTTATGGTAAAATTTTGGAAAAGGGCGGGGCACCGCCCACTTATGATCACATATATGTATATCGGTAACCGTTCTACCAATTTGTACCAAACTCGGTGTGGTTATTGTGCTTGCCACATAAAAGCAAAGTGTTGAAAATTATTGAAATCGGATTAAAATTACGGCCGCTTTTCATATAACGGTAAATTTCAGAAATGGTTGAAACTTCAATATTTCGAAATTGAAGGACGCTAATTTACTCAAAATTGATACACCCCGGCTTACCATCTGCGGTAGGTTTCGGAAAGGTGAAAAAACATATATTTAATATTTGCGCCGGGTATTTAATGTTCGGCTCCGCCCGAACTTAGACTTTCTTACTTGTTATAAATTAATTTTATCCAAGGCCGAAGTTCAAGCTTTTGTGTCAAGAGCCCTAATTTTTTCATGCATGCACTTAACACTTTTATACATACATACATACATATGTATATATCGATCCCTAACCGCGAAATAACGTACTTAAGCGAATTTTTTTTTCCTAAATTTTCTTTTTGATGCAGAAATATTGTTAGATCATCTAGAACAGTCATGCCCAACGTCGGCAGAACTCCATAAGCAAGTGCCCTGCGCTGGCAGAATTCCATATGCAAGTGCCCTGCGCTGGGCATGACTGATCTAGAATCTATGTTCTAGATCACTGCCCCCCAAACACTTTCCTGGGAATCGAACTATATATATTCCACTTTTCACATGTATACAGTCAGGGCTGCCAACTTGGCTCAAACCGTACCATGTTTGGCCCCATTTTACACCAAATGGCACTTTTCAAAAATTGTAATATTTCAATACATTTTTGTGAAATCCTTTGCGTGTACTTCTTTTTCTCAACTAAAATTTTCTAATTTCTAAAGATTATTCATCTGGTTTATCTTATTTTGGCATCGCACTTTTGTTTTAGAAATGTGGTTCTTATTTTATTGCTAAATGTGAAGGATTATAAAGGAGGATGGCACATTTTTTGGCACTTTTATTTTTCTATTTGGCACATTTTCACACTTTTTTATCCTCAATATGGCACCTCATAGCTAAGGATAGTTGGCAGCCCTGTATACAATCGGCTTCTTACACGTATAGAATCCGAACGTCAACAGAAAAGTTCTGAACACATTGTAAATTACGAGCTACGGGCCACAGCTTCCAATTTTATATCTTCATTATCTAAACGCTTTGTCGATGATTACATGATTTTTTGAACGCGGCAACGACATCATGAATTTGGATGAGTTTGACATAAAAGAAGAAGAAGAACCTTATCTGCCGCTGGAAAAATAGAAATATGTAGATCTACTCTGGCCGCGTAGCCCGGTCGTCGCCAAAATAATTATCTACATAAGTCCCCTTTCAGACACGTCAAGTCTTGAAAGCAATTTTTATCACATTCTCTTTTGTGTTTTCTCTTTGCTTCCACACGCGTCAAGATTTATTGAATTCAAGTCCTTGGATCTTGAAATGGGAAGCAACGAAAAGATCAAAAGAGAACAAGAAAACTTGAAACGAATTGACGGTACGGAGGTATCTGTACTCTTCCCCTCTCTTCCCACCTCCTTCGCCAACGAACGAGCAGACTTGAAAGCAAGACTTGACGTGTCTGAAAGAGGACTAAGATTACGTGTTAAAATAATTTGACAGCTGTGGTCCGTAGCTCGTCGTTTTCATTGTGTTCGTGTTGTGGGAGACAGTGGTGTCGCGACGTCATGAAAAAATGTATCGTAAAAGAAACAAAAAATGGAAAAATGGTATCACAAAATTTTTATTTAAGTATCAAGTTAGAAACTTAAAAAAATGCTATTTGGTTCCATACCTTTGCTTTTTAATATGGTCAATAACCGAAAAATCATGTAGTTTGCACTCATACACCCACATATGGATGTATGTACGTGAAGAAAAATATTTTACATACTGTAGATTTTTGTTTTTAATCTTGTATAGAGACGAACAAAAATATTATGTATCGATTTTATAGAAACTTGAATTCAAATATATGTATACTTATTTAAAACTATTAGATGTCGATCATTTACCTTACCGCAGAACTCCACAGGCAAACACCGATGGCCTACCAACTGTCATTTTGACGAGCAATATAATTGCAAGCTTTTGTGTGTGGGCATTTTGATGTCTTGAAATAAGAATTTGCCGCATGACGCCACCAGAACACATTCTCTCAATTTCGGTGTTTAAAAACATTTAATTCTTTAAAAGACTTGCTAAATAATTTCCTAAAACGTAATCATAGGGCGCGTTCATAAGTCGTAGCTGTTGGGTAACCGTTGGCAACTTTCCGCCATTTTTTCCAGCGGAAAATTTTTACGCTACCTGAACTCAACGTGTTGGGCTTAGTCTAAACAGCTGATCGAAAAGACTTACGCCGCTTATATTAAATTTAACGCCGCTTTGTTAGGTGGCAGTTGCAAACAAATTTATTATATTTTATATTACTGACGTGATAAAGTAACTAAAATATCTTATAATAATACTACGTTTCTAAATATATGTTTTTAAGATGTTTGCTATATAATTTTACACTGTTTAATTCATTGTAACATTAAACGATTTTTTCAACACTGCGGCCGCTCAGCGTTGAATTCTAAATAGTATTGGCGCAACTATCTCTATTTGTTGCAATTTCATTTGTTTACATTTATCAGCAGCATATTCATCAAGCCGTTTCTAAGACGTAATTGTTGGGTTCAACAGTTGCCAGCAGTTTCGTAGCAGATGAGCTAAACAGCTACGTCTTATGAACGCGACCATAAATAATCCAATAGGGAACAGATTTTTATTTTGATTTAATATCAAAATTTCATCGGTGTTACCACCAGCACGCTTTCTTTCAAATGAAAATATGGCGGTCAAACTATCGAATTGCCTGCAATAGATGTCAAGCAATAAGCGCTGACATATATTGCAGCCCATGAGAAGAAGACGGTCTCCATTGGAAATATATTTTGCGACATGGTTATCACGACATCCGTGTTTTCCTGTGGAGACAGGGCCTTAATTATCAAATTATGTGATTCATTCCACATTAAACTCATTGGAAATTATGTCAAAAAGCTGAGACTGCCTTCAGCATCGACTTTATTTTTACTATGAATAGGCCCCATCATATTCTCAGCAGTTGGTAATGAAATTCTGTTTCTCTTTTCATATTGGATCAATTTTAAATCTGAAAATATACGCTCTTCAGCTGCAGAGCTATTTATGACGCAAGTAAAATAAATTAAAAATTAATGATGTCAGCTCTTTAGTTAGATCATTTAAAGCATTTTTCTTTAATCATATTTGACCCCAAAATTTGTTATTTATATTTTGGTTAAATCGTTATTTTAAATTGTTCTTAAATTTCCAGTTTTACCTAATTTTCAAATAAAAATATATTTTTATTTAATTTCTCCTTAAAATGAGCGAAATTTTCTTTTAATATTCAGAGTGATCGAAGTACTTTAGCTTTTGTGCTCAGAAATCCACATTTAAATTATCCCAAAAAAAAACATAATAATTAAAATACATACAAAAAATATTTTGGCAACTTTTTTCTTTCTAAGAGCCGTTAACTTTCTACGTTTTATGTTTCTATGTTTAGCTCTAAAAAATATCGCCCAATGAAAAGACGTCAAAAAACATACCGAAGTTTTTGTAATAAGTAAGACAACACAGAAATATTTTTCCGTGCATTACCATTCTCATTTTTGTATATGTACATCAAAAAGAAAATTTTGAAGATGTCGCTTAAGTTATTTTGGCGGTTAGGGCTCGATATATCTTGTATATTCATATAGACATACCAGGAATTTAAGTAACCACTTTTTCAGATTACCAGACCCCGAGAATGAAAAGAAGAATTATTAATTTTTTCACTTCTCAACCCTGGAAGGTAAGGTGGCCAGATGCGTTGATTTAATCAGTACATATGCTGGGGGGTTACTCTGCAATGCGATGCGAAAACAAATGGTTCGCATTCGCGAAAACACTTCGTAAGTAATACACAGGGGTGATTGCCTATCGCATCGCATTTCTCTGTCGTATCGCATTACAGAGTAGCCCCCTGATTTTGTTTTGATTGTACTGATTTTTAAGAACCCGAAATCAGTACGCAAAATCTACTGATTTCCTGAGTTTGTAGTGATATACATTTAAAATTTTTTTTTTGTGAATTGGTATAATTGACATTTACTTGAGGTTAACATGTTCAAAATAAATGTTTTTTGACAACTCATGCGTGTGAGCAGATTCAAAGCGATTCATTGAACATATAAATGCAGCGGTAACTAAATTTAAACCATTTTTCAAAGCTGTCACCTTGAAATTGTTTCGTTTCCTAGCATTTCGCAAAATTACAGCTTGAATTCAACTAGGGTTCCCAGATTTTGAAACGGAGAAAGGAGTACATTTATATTTTCGATAGAAAAAAAGCAGTACAAGACACAAAAAAGGAGTAAATTTTTTTTTAAATTTTTTGTGCAATTAATTGTTACAAATTACCATTAATTAGGTACAAACCAACAAATATCTTAGAAATCTTTTTCAACGCAATAATAAATATTAATTACATAATGTAAAAAAATATATTTTTAAAACAAGCTTTCATTTAACATGCACAACCAAAAGAATAAAATAAAGTATTGTAACAAAAGATTTTTTTTAGCAAGAAAATTTTGTAAAAACTGCACTAAAATTAATAAAACAAAATAATTTAAGCTTTCTTTATAGTTACTGAAAGCCAAATAGCGAAAGGAGTTACTCAAACTCTAATCAAAATTACTCACAATTTGTATTGATTTACTTCGGTTTTAAAAAAGTTTGTCGCGCGAATAGCGAACCGGCATTTACTTACATATCTTCATACATATCTTAATACACATTATGTATGTATGTATGCAGATATGTAAATGCGGGTTCGCTTTTCGCGCGACAAACATAAAAACGAAGTGAATCAGTACAAATTGTTAGTAATTTTCATTACAGTTTGAGTAACTTCTTTCACTATTTGGCTTTTAGTAACTTTAACGAAAGCTTAACTTATTTTATTTTATTAATTTTAGTGCAGTTTTTACAAAATTTTCTGCTAAAAAATCTTTTGTTACACTACTTTATTTTATTCTTTTGATTGTACATGTTAAATAAAAGCTTGTTAAAAAAAATATATTTCTTTTTATTTTTAATATTTTTATTGAGCTTTGTACCACGATTGTTATTAGGAAAAATTGAAAAAGCAACAAAGTCTAAGCGGTAGAAGTTATAGCACTATTTCGGAGATCACCACATCTCCTCATCAGACTTCTTTTTTCTAGACTTCAGCAGGGATCGAACCTGCGAATTCGATGTTCAAAGTCAGAAGCGTTAACCACTGAGCTATGTACATCCCGTAAACTCTCCTTTTCTTTTTCTTTTTCATTATATTATTTTGAACTTTTTAGTTTTATTTTATATAATCAGGACATAATATTTTTATTGAAGGCTGACTCTCCATTTATGAGCATAGTACATTTAATATAAGCTGCGTAAATCTTTTCGATCATCTGTCTAGGCTGAGCAAAACACGTTGAGTTCAGGTAGCGAAAAAATTGTACGATGGAAAAAATGGCGGAAAGTTGGCAACTGTTGAATTTAGCGGAACTACTCAACTGTGCGTTTCTAGCACAAACAGTCAACGGTTAGACAATATGAACGCGACCAATGTGTCAGAATTAGGAGAGTAATCAGAAACAAATCGGTGCCTTATTTAATTTAAGCATTCAGCTCAAGAACAAACCACACACCCGGTAGGTGCTCTACAGAAATTCGTATAGAAATATCACAAGGTTAGCAGCTGATTCATTCAAACTAATTTCCGGTATATTACCTTACCAAAGAGTTCACAATAGAATCTATCATACCAGTGCCTAAAGCTATTCTACTTAGGCAAATTACGCTCTGCTATCACTAGCGGTACTGAAAACGCTGTAAAGCGGCTATTAAGCGAAGATCACACGATTTGTACGGATTTGTACATTTTGGCAGACACAGAGTGGTGTTGTCTAGAAATTTGAGTTCAGTTCAATAAAAGAATTTCCGAACAACACCACTCTGTACCTGCCAAAATTTACAAATCTATACAAATCGTGTGATCCCTGCTTAAGATGAAAATAAACATAAGAAACTTTGAAAACGTTTAATATAAGTGCATAGCATACACATTGGTTTATGTTTGTTTTGTATGTGGAGACTTTTGCAAATTATTTGGAAATTTATTCACACTTATATGTATAAGAAAACCATACCTGTTTTCGAACGAAGTCGTATTTATTACAACGCTTTTATCAACTTGCAATGTTGTGGCTCCAGAAACTTTCAATGTTGTGGATCCAGAAACATTCAATGTTGTGTGTCCGACACCATAAAACCTTTGCTTTGCAAAGTTCCTATAAAAAGTCTAGTGCATAGGGCGACATCTGTAGTGAATAGGGCGAGGTAGATGACATCTAGATGTCGCCCTATGTACTACGTTCGCTACAGCGGAAATAGACGACACGCCATTTCTTTAAATAAAATTAATTGGTGCTCGTTTGTATGTACATACATACATATGTAAATGCATGTGTGTGCACCTTTCTATTAATATCGTTGAATTATTTTAATATCTATCGCAAAATTTTATACAGACAAGACAAAAAAGTAGAAAATAAATAATATAAAAAAAAACTTTTTAATATACAACGCTTTTATAAATGGACTAAAAAGTAGAAAATAATATTTCTCAGTCCCATAGAATTTGTTTTGATAACTTTTGATTTTGAAATTTTAGCAAAAGTCGTTATAACCAATTTATGAGATTGAAAATGAAAAGCGTGGGGCGCATGCAATACAAAGCATTATATTTAATTGACAATAGGCAAACTACATAACATAGACCTAAAATTTCTTCAGCGAAAGTACAAATTTGAGATCGATTTTAAGCGGTCGTTATTCATATATCCACATACATATGAACATATATTACCCTTCATATCAATTCAGGTGGCTATTATATGCGCCCCACGCTTTTCATTTTCAATCTCATAAATTGGTTATAACGACTTTTGCTAAAATTTCAAAATCAAAAGTTATCAAAACAAATTCTATGGGACTGAGAAATATTATTTTCTACTTTTTAGTCCATTTATAAAAGCGTTGTATATTAAAAAGTTTTTTTTTTTTATATTATTTATATCTATTGTAAGAATATATAGCATTCTGTGGAAACATATGTATGAAAATTAACTACATATGTACATACATATGGTCGATGTTTTTGCAAAACCGCCCATCGATCAGTTGCAAAATTGCCTAAATCGTCATTGTGGCAAAATTTAGATTTGGTAACCGTGAACTCCAGGCAACCAGTATTTTTTCCATAAGAATCGTAAAATCGTTATTAAAACAACAGATTTGTAAAATAATAGCTAGAGAAAATAACGCCTATCAAGGCAATGCCTTCAAAGAAAAACAGTTTTTTCGCTCTCCTGTAAAATTTGAGTGCCGTAAGATACATAGGCGGTTTTGCAATTGGTCGATGGGCGGTTTTGCAAAAACATCAAGGATATGTATATCCGTACATATGAAAATATGTGCGCCCTTAAGATGAATGCACAGTAAATTGAAATTTTGTAACGTTGCTAGAGCACTTTTCAGATTTATGTCTTTAACACCAAATTATTTGATTAAAAAATTTTACTTAGAACGCTGAAACCGAATCGCAAACGCACTACAGAGAGTTTCACGCTGTCAAACGACAAAAAATGATCAAGGGGCGTTCAATATCCGGTTAACACAAACTGGTGGTAAAATGTCGATATTGACTTTTAACTGGGAGGTAGTGATATCTAGATATTGAAAAAACGGCCCTAAAGATTATTTTCGCCATCTCTGGTTAACACTAACCTCCATTTAAACATCGTTATCAACGTCACCTACTCTCTGTTATATGCATAGCTGTAGCGCTCTATGAGCAAACAGTTTTTATAAAAATTGTATCTTGTTACTTTAAATAGAAAAATTCTTTAAATGTAAATTCTATCTTAAACTGAAGCATTTTCACCTAAGCTAATCCTTTTCACCACTTCAGTTAGGTTATTAATTAAAAACAGTATTAGAAGAAGCACATCGTACTAACTGAAATTTTTTCGCCTGTGGGTTATTAGAAGTATGTACACTTTTAAGAGTTTGGCCATGCTAAACACATCTGAAGCTAATTTCCGGTATTTCTCTTACTAGCGCCTGAAACTATACGTATTATTTAACAAATTTATAACGTTTTTACGTTCTTTGACAAATTACGCTTTGTTAGCCATGAATTTACTGTGTTTTGACCGCCTTTGTATCAAGACCCCTGGACATTCTAGGAAATTAATTTATACTAGTATCGCCCAGTTGTCGAAATTCGACATCTTTTTTTCATACACTTTTGAATTTTACCTGTCACCAATACTAAATCCTTTATGCAAATTACTATTTTGACGTCCACCAGCATAATTTATAGCGAATTTACAGGAAAACTTAAAATCGAGTTATGAACGTTAATACCGGATTGATTAATGCTAATTCTACAAAGTCTCCTCCTTAGTAGCTTTTGCAAATAGACCGAAAAGGAACCTCGATTTTCATTTATAAAAAATATGTATATGTATTTGTATGTATAGATGAGATGTTCATGACTGACTAATATCTCAAACAATTCAGACTGTAAATAAGCCCGTAAATACGTATGGGCGGTGCCACGCCCTCTTTTCCAAAATCTACCATATTTCGCCGTAGGTACGGTATTGACAACATATCGAGCCCTAACCGCCAAAATAACCTAAGCGACATTTTTTACAAAATTTTGTTTTTGATGCAGAAATATTCCTAGAGCATCTAGATGCGTTTCTGCATCAAAAATAAAATTTTGAAAACAATGACGCTTACGTTATTTTGGCGGTTAGGGCTCGATATGTTGCTGAGCCGAATTTCAGGACGTCAGCATAAGCGGTTCCAGAGATAAGCGATATGAGAATTTCAGTTTGTATGGGCGGTGCTACGCCCCTTTCCCATTATATACCACTTTTCGCCATAAGTACGTTATTGATATCATAAATAGCTGTGTCGAATTTAAGGACGTTAGCATAAGTGGTTCCAGAGATAAGCGATATGAAAATTCCAGTTTGTATGGGCGGCGCCACGCCCCCTTTTCCAAAATCTTACACCTTTCGCCATAAGTACGTTATTGATATCATAAATAGCTGTTTCAAATTTCAGGACGTTAGCATAAGTGGTTCCAGAGATAAGCGATGTGAGTATTTCAGTTTGTATAGGCGGTGCTACGCCCCTTTTTCCAAATCTACCGCATTTCACCGTAAGTACGGTATTGAAAATGTATGTTGCTGTGTAAGATTTCAGGATATCAGCATAAACAGTTCCAGAGATAAGCGATATAAGAATTTCAGTTTGTACGGGCGGTGCCACTCCCCTTTTCCAAAATCTACCATATTTCGCCGAAAGTACGGTATTGACAACATATGTTGCTGTGTCAATTTTCGGGACGTTAGCATAAGCGGTTGTAGAGATAAGCGATATGAGAATTTCAATTTGTATGGGCGGTGCCACGCCCCCTTTCCAAAATGTACTACTCTTCGCCGTAAGTACGGTATTGACCACATATGTTGCTGTGTCAAATTTCAAGGCGTTAGCTTAAGCTGTTCCAGAGATAGGCGATATGAGAATTTCAATTTGTATGGGAAGTGCCACGCCCACTTTCCCAGTACCTAACATTTTTCACCGTAAGAAGGGTATTTACAATCTATGCATCTTTGCTAAGTTTCAGTTCCACAGCATAATTGGTTTTAGAGATATAGTGATTTTCACATTTTAGTCTATATGTCAGATGCCACGCCCCCTATGTATCGGGATTAACATTTCTGGATTAGAGGAAGTTATGTCCTTTAAATGGGTGTATCTTTCATTGAAATCGAGCGAACGGTGCCTTCAAAAAAGGGATTGCAAAATTTTATGGTGGCGTATTTATATATAGATTTATATTGTCATCGTGATTGGAACTATGCTGAAAATTTCAAGTCTCTAGCTTGTCAGTCGGGACACGAATTTCGATACGATACGACACCATATCGATGCTTTTGGCATTCGATACCGATACAACTAAAGCACAGAGAATTTTTCACAATGCATGAACCTTTTTTATTCTTTATAAAAATACAGTTTGTACTAAATATATGAAAAAACGTAAAAAAAATTGTTAAACTTTGTGCTAAACTCGGCAAAATTCAATAAATTTGCATACAAATTTGCAACATTCTAATCTGACTTTTTATACAAATTTTTAAAATGAAGTTTTGCAGCCCATTAAATTTTAGTTGATTTTTGGTATTGTTTTTACTGAGAGATCTTCCATACAAACTATGTTCGATAATTCTTTTTATATGGAAGACACTGTCAGCAAAAAAAAAATGCTAAAAATCAACGAAATTTGCTGGCAGACTTGCACTTTATTAATTGGCCCAAAAGCTACATTTTCAAAATTTTTCTAAAAGATCTGATTAGAAATTGAGATCGGATGAAAGAGCCTCCGAGCCAATAATTTTGTACGGCACTGTACTCTAGGTTTCATGAAATAAAAACTTAAGTACAATATAACATAAAAATATCCGTCATATTTTTCGTTGCTGTGAACTTGTTTCAAAACTTCTGTCTCTTCCTTAATATAATTGTAAAACTCTGTGCACGTCATTTTGAACGTATTTAAATAGGTACATATGGGTGTTTCCATACAGCCGTACGCGACAAAAAAAGAAGTGGTTTTAAGGTTAGTTTTTATTACAATATTTATACTAGTAACACATACTAAATTAAATTTTTTCAGTTCTTCTCTCCACCGTTTCGCGTTTTCAAAACCTTTTTCCACCATCTGAATACGAAATTTAAAGTTATAAAGCCGTTTGAATTCATTTGCTTGCATTTTCGGTTTACATTTTCATGGAAACACGCATATATGCGAAAGTTTGCGAATCATGTGAGTTTTTATTTTCTTTAAAAATTCCTAAACTAAGCTAAATAATGTACCTTTACAATCCTTTCATATTTTAAGAGAAATTATCTCTGGCTTGTTTTAAATAAAAAAAAAACTAATAACGTACGCGACATAACGTACGCGACAATTTTTCTCGTAAGTAATAAAATGTATTTATTGAGAACTCTTCTCGCCACCGTTTCATTGTTTTACAACTATTCTAAATAATTTAAATGGAAAATTTTGGAATTAACATTGGTTTTGATGTATTTGATTGAAATTTTCGTACTTACAATAACGTATGCGACAAACTTTAAAGGGTAATAAAATATATTTTTACTTCGGTTGGAAAGAAAATTTTACTGTATATCTTTAACTAGAAGAATTCTCGCTTAAGAATTGTAATCTGCATTACCTGCGACTGCCAATATACAAATGACATAGACAAACAATGTTTTTGCATAACGTACGCGACATTAGAATACTATCAGAAGCAAATAAAAAAATTACCGTTATTCGAGCTCTAACTTCTCCTTTTTCTCATTTTTATAGTTAGTTGTTATTGCAAATTTGAGCTCTAACTTCTCCTTTTTCTCATTTTTATAGTTAGTTGTTATTGCAAATTTGATTTTAAGATGTAATTGTAATGTTTCAAATCTCTTAATTTAGTTAATAGGAAAGAGAAAATAGTTCATTTCATTAGAGACAACTGAGTCGAAGAGACATTCAGTTTTACTCTTCCATTTTTGAGTTTTAAAATCCCAATAAGCTGAAATACTTCTATAATATAAAAATTCGAGTATTTTTCTCTTATTAATTCGTCTTAAAAACCCTTTTCAGTTGTTTTTATTTTTTCAGTCCTGGTTGACATTTTCATGGAAACACCCATATACGAATCATCAACTATTGCTTTTGCAAAGTTCAACTATCTCGAAATGTGACTATTTCACAAATTAAACCGGTGCACTGAGAGAAAGAAGTTTAGAATTAAAAAAACATGCTAAATTAAAAAAATACGCATATGAAAGAGCGCCAACCCAACTCGTAATACATTTAAGTATACAAATTTTAGTATTTAAAACTAATAGAAAATATTAAATAGAAAATATTCATGTTTACTATGCGTTATTTCCCTCAGTGAATTCATAACATTTTTCTGAATATTACAACGCGTTTTTTTCGCTTAGTGTAGTGATTTTTGAACTTTTATTCAAATTTGTGCAATCAAATGAAAAACCGGGACACTAAAACGAAACCCAGGACATTTTAAGGTTGGACTGGGACACCGGGACAAATAGTCTAAAACCGGGACATGTCCGGGAAAACCGGGACGTCTGGCAGCCCTAATCTAATTAAACGTGGCAACACTGAACTCATGTAAGTAAAATATAGCCACCTAAAAGTCTACACTACGTTGCTTATGCATTTGACAGACTTATCGTTCATTTTCTGACAGTCCGTTACGGCAGCTTATTCATATTATAGTTTGCCCTTAACGCAGTTGGAACGGCATTGTCAGGTGGTCGGTCGTCAGTCGCATCCCAAGTTTTGGAATCCTACTGCTTAAATTTTTTGTTGAGGTGTTTTATTCGGAAATGCATCCTACTTTTGAAAAATAGTTTTTTGACTTCTACGGTCAGATCGTTTGCTTCGCTTAGTTGCAAGAGGCTGTGCAGATATCTCGGACACGTTTTAACAAGAGTTCCGTTCATTTTATTGAAAATAATCTCAAGCTCTTTTATTTTTTCCAGGAACTCTCTTGAGGTTATAAACAGAGCTCCTCTCGAAACTTGGTCCACCCAGGCGTAGGAAGACTCGTCATTGCTTATGAACTCTGATAGGCCTAGCTTTCGGATTATATAACCGGCGAAATATTCAAGCGCATCTTCGTGGAGTGCTTCAGTTCCGTCCACTTCACTCGATTCTAAGACGAGTTTCTTATCATCGAGGTGCCATAGTGTCAAAGCCTATCCATTCAGTGTCATCAGCCTCCACTTTACCGCGCGCCACCAATGCTTCCGTATTTCGTGCTAAGTCAATATAATAAAAAAGTTAAATGGTTTATTTTATAAATTCGGGATTAGAAATAACACATTTACCCAATAAGTATTTTCTTAATCTGTACTTAAATTGCATTGGAGTCGGATTATCGTGCAGTCCGCCTTTGGCACGCATAGCTCAAAAAAACCTCTTAGAGACTCATTTGTAAGTAAAATGCCTTTTTGGAAGGGCAGTAATGAGTTTTCCCCAAAAGCCCGGGTACGTTGCACGCAGTCGTCCATTTTCTCCAGAATTCTTAACTACTCCGGCAAAAAAGGCTTGTTGGATGGAAAGCTTTGGCAGTTCGTAAACTTTATGTTACAGAGGTCGAACCAACCGTTCACAATGTCAATAAAGTCTGCGGTTTCGCAGGCTTTATAAACATCGAGCCCCAACGAAGAGCAACGTCGTAATGCGCTAGCCGTGCTATGCGAAAACAGCTGCGCAGCGAACTTAACTTTTTGTCGATCTGCATGGTGTACTGTGAGGTGTTTGTCGGAAATTTTATGGGAAATGGAAACTTCCGATACTGCTGTATGTCTTAGCAAATCTGCAATGCTTCGAGCTGATAACATGACACCTTCGGAAACCAGCCACGAATCGAGAATGTGATTCTTCAAGAGCTTTAATAAATATGGTACATGCTCAAAGATAAAAAAACTTTGCAACCATCTGCAGGGTTTGGAAACTGCGTTTGTTCTAAATTGTAAACGACATTAAAATATTCATACTAAACATAAGTATCGTACACAAATATTCCTATAGCATTAGAAACATTGATCTCTCGCCAAAGGGCTTAATTTCCACCTCTCATGTCCGATACAACTCCCACAACTGGATATCCGGCTTCTTCCAACATTTCAATAAGGCCGTGCAAAATAGATTTTGTCATCCGGCAGTCGTATGCTAAAAAAACAGGCTGTTTCCACGACCCCTTAAGTCCCCGAGCGATAACTACTTGTACATAGCTGCTCGGTGTCCGTACGGTGTTCTAATTTTACTCTAGTCTCAAATAGTTAATGCTAACTTTCACTTTAATATTAAAAAATTAACACTACTTTTAACTTGGATCTTAAGAACAATAAATATTAATAGATAAATAGTTTTATATTTGTTACCAGGTTACAAATATAAAAAAAAATAAATAAAAAAATATCCCGACGAATTGATAACGTCCTCCTTGTTTTGAAGTCGGTTAAAAAAATTCAAATCGTTTGAAGTCAATAGTACTTACAAACAAAACAGAAAATGCGTTAGTAAACTCCAGTCTCCACTAACTTGAACGTGTTGGACGAACGATGCCAACGAAAACGCGATGCCGCACTTGGGCTGGAACACAGCACACACAAGCGATGGAAAACCTGCAATTAAAAGTGCATTTAGTGGTTTTTCCAAAAAGTCGAAAGTGCATCCACAAAAGCCCCAACTTACTTGAACGTTTTAGAGGAACGATGCCAACGAAAACGTGATGCCGCACTTGGGCTGGAACACAACACACACAAGCGATGGAAAAATGGAAAACCTGCAATCAAAAGTGCAATTAGTGGGGTTTCCAAAAAGTCGAAAGTGCATCCACAAAAGCCCCAACTTACTTGAACGTGTTGGAGGAACGATGCCAAAGAAAACGTAATGCCGCACTTGGGCTGGAACACAACACTCACAAGCGATGGAAAACCTGAAATTTGATGGATAATTCAAAGTTTTATTATAGGAATAAAATAAGGTTTTCCTAACTTACTTGAACATGTCCGTAAGATATTCGATGACAGGAAAAGAGCACACAAATCGATATGGATGAAAGAAATGCGCAAACCACTAGATTCAAGAAACCTAATAAATATAAAATTATAACTTGATACTGAATTAGGTTGATTTAATTTCAATATTTACACAAAATGACACAATTAGAATAAAAATTTTCCGCGAATAAGAATAAAGCAAAGCAAAGAAAATGAAGCAGTGTTGCCTACTTGATGTTTAGATAACTTTTCTATTATTTAAAGATATTTAACAAAATCTCCCCCAAAATTAAAGAAGTAACACTCTTTCACCTAAGGCAGTCAATATGGCGGAATTAGAGCGAGAAGTTGCCAACCGATAACACCTTGTATTAGGTGCGTTCGTTTAAAATCTCCAGTAAAAACCAACCAACTGCCAAATTCCGGCGAAATGTCATCTGTTCTCTCACAAGAGAAAAGTATCCCAAATAGTACGCGAACAGAAAATTTGCAGAAACTTGCAAGTTAGACGAACAGCTGATATAATTTTTGTTTACATTCAAAAGTGTAAAATTTAAAACGTACGAAAAGTCATCACAAAGTGTTAGTAGTGGCACAGTTTATTGATTAAACAAATAACTACTTATTTCTTACAAGTTTAATTAGTCGCATTTTGTAATTTTTAACTTCCAAACCATCAAATTCAATTTTATGATTTGCGTAAATGCCAACCAGCTGTTTTTGATCAGCTGTTTTCCTGTTAGCAAATTGCTGTTGGCAAAATTTTTTCCAGCAGAAACCAGCAGCTTCCCCTCAAAATGGAATGTCACTTTGCTCTCTCAATTTCCCCTACTTTGCAAGTTTTTTGCGTACGCGAACGCAAAAACTTGTAAGTATTGCACTCTAAAAAGTGCATGTAAAACTACTACTGAAAAGTGTTTATTTTTCAACCAGAATCTGTTCACGTATACGCACAAGATGTGCAAGATTTGATTTTGAACATGAGTTGTTTAAAATATACACATGAAATGTTTAAAATTACAAACATTTTGAAAGTAAAAATATATTTTTTACAAATAATAAATACTAAGTGCCAGGAAAAGGGTTTATACTTCTAAATATATATCATCAGCAAATACTGAAAATTCGCTCTTTAAAATACATTTATGAAGGTTTTATTTACAGTATGAAATAAATAAATAAACTTTTTAAAGTATCATCAATTGCATTTTATTTACATAAAATTTATAAAGAACTCAGACTATTTTAACCGGCTTCAAAAAAGGGGAGGTTATCAATTCTTCGGAGTATTTTTACTTCTTTTATTTATTCCACCGCATAACTTTGCACCGCGTGAACCGATTCCAATAATTATTTTTTTTACCGGAAAGATGGTACAAGGGTCGTCTCGTAATTTGGTTTAGATCCGATCATTAAATCATGAAAAAATTAACGGTTAAAGATGCACTCAACTTTCAAAAGTAATACAAAATTTTACAAAAGAATTTTAATATAAATAAATTAAATAATTTCACGAAATTTTTACACCTTTTTATTAATTTTCGTCGATTTCTGGTTTCTCATTTTTTAATAATTCGAATAACGAAAATTTAACTGAACTTGTATTTTTTTCTTGTAGCTCATTTTGGTAAAACGAATTCGAAGTTAGCAAATTAAATCTTCGAATCCTTATTAAGTACATATCAGTGGTAAACTTTTTTAGTGTAAAAAGTGTAAAAAGCAACAGTAAGTGAGTATGCATTGCATATTTTTAGGACAATGTTTTCATTCGCAGTTAAACTCTAAAGAGCTCTCAAGAAAAAAAAAAAATTCTTACAAAATGACACACAAGAAATGGTAAAGAAAATTTTTTCTTTCAAAATTTCTTATATCATAATAAATTTAGCCCCAAAACCCACCCCTTGTGTGCGCTACGTGACAAATTTGATATGTAAAAGTAAACAGACAGTGTCTAATTTTGCACACACTAGGAGAGGAAACTGGTTACCTCTCTTTATATGCGTAAATTTAAACGAAAATTTTTTAGAGGAAATTTTAAACATTTTATGTGTAAACTGTGAAAATGTGAACAATAAATGTTTAAAACTCAAAAAACAAATTTGAAATTTGTTCTACGCCACACATATGATAAGTAAAAGCATGCAAGCAGTGTTTAAATTTGCATTCATTAAGAGAGGAAACTGGTTACCTATCTTAATATGCGCAAATTTAAACAAAAATTTTTTAGAGTGTGGTTAAACATGAACAATTAACAGCTACGCGAACGCAACTATTATTGCATTATGCTACGCTACGACTAATACCTTTCGCGTAATCAATCGTTATCGCCTCTTATGCTCTGACTATGCATACTTCGCATAACTTCGCACAACTTTGCATAAACTTCAAACTGTAAATTCGTATGTACTTTTTATGTATTTTGTATGTATTCCATTACGCAGAAATTAACAGAACTTTTCAAAGTTTAGCTATCTGTTGAGTTCAGATTTTGCTTCACATTTTCTTAGGTTAAATTTTTATTGCACTGGTACAAATAGTTGTGCGAAGTTATGCGAAGTTATGCGAAGTTATGCGAAGTATGCATAATCAGACCTTTAAGTTTGATCAAACACTTGAATACTCGTACATGGCGTATGAGTAACATTATTTCCTGCTCATATGAACTTCATCAAAAAAAAAAAAAATTGTTGAATTTACCAATGGATTACGCGAAAGTGATACGTCGCGGCGTAATACTTTGCGCTGTAATTTTGTAGAAAATTTCTTCCTCTGCAATGTGATATATTTGTCTTTTTGATTAATGCATTTCATTTGACGCAGGCAGAATTCTTGTCGTTGAATTGGACGTGATTTGATAGTTTTTAATAAATTTGAAAATTCAAAAAAAAAAAAAAGTTTTTTATATTTTGACACTCCGATTGTCAATATCTCTCTTCGGAAAAACGCTTGGAAAAAATACGTATTCCTCTGCCTGTGACAAAAAAGTTAATCCGCCGTCGCACAGTGCCGCCTAAGTGGGCAAAAATCGAAAAACTCGTTGCCAGCAATGTGAACGTGTTTCGTATTTTGTAAAGGTACTTTATCCACTAAAAATAATTAAATAGAAATTTACCTATAAAATAAATTATATGCCGCCAGGAAGGCACTAAAGTCGACCAATTTTATACTAAGAATATTAATAAGAGCATAGCCATGCGTAAGCTCTTCACGGAAACGAAAGTCAACAAGTAATTTTTAGCAAAAAAAACCGACTTCAACTCATAAAAAAAAATATATATATATATATCTCATGATCCACTGATCGGATCTTAACCAGATTAGTATGGGACTACCTCTGAGAAACAATGCAAAAAGAATTATCGAAATCGGTTGACCAAAGTTATGCGGTAACATACATAAAAAATAAAAATAAAAAAAATATTCTGACGAACTGATAACCTCCTCCTTTTTTGGAAGTCGGTTAAAAATACATTCTTTGAAATAGAATGTTGGTTTGACGTTTTTTATTTCCTTGTAGATAGTAGATAGCTTGTTGTTTTGATAACTTTTGATTTTGAAATTTTAGCGCATGCAATTCAAAGCATTAGGTTTAATTGACAGTAGTCAAACTACATAACGTATACCTAAAATTTCTACAGAGAAAGTACAAATTTGAGATCGATTTTAAGCGGTCGCTATTCATATATCCACATACATACGTATATTACCCGTCATATCAAATCTGGTCTAATACATGCATACATGTGGCATACATATACATACCTAACCAATTATGCATGCAGATATTTAAATGCCGGTTTGCTATTCGCGCGACAAACTTTTTTTAAAACGAAGTAAATTAGTACGAATTCTTAGTAATTTTCATTAGAGTTTGAATAACTCCTTTCACTAAATGGCTTTTAGTAACTTTAACGAGACCTTAACTTATTTTATTTTATTCATTTTAGTGCAGTTCTGACAAAATTTTCTTGCTAAAAAACCTTGTGTTACATTACTTTATTTTATTCCTTTGATTGTACATGTTAAATAAAAGCTTGTTTTTAAAAAATATTTTTTTTTTTACATTATTTTATTTTCACTTTGAATGCGTACGAATGTCGCATCGACATTGGAGAAATGCCCATATACATATGTATGTGGGTCGTTCTTAAAAAACATGACCAATTGGTGTCCCCAGACTTTACTATTTTATATTTTGTTTCTTCAAAAAGAAAATAGAAAAATATATGCATTTTTATAAATTATTATCGATTCTACGTAACTATATTATAAAAAAATAATAATTAATTATCTGAAAATAACTTAAAAAATATTTTCAATGTCAAAGGTTTAGCAAAAACCTGTGTCCCGAGCCAATTTATAAAAATTTAATAGTTATTTTCAGTTGAAATAAAATTGAAAAAAAATAATATTTACAATTTTTGTTATTCAGTTTGTGTATATTAATACCATATATAGAAAAGAATGATGAAAAATAATTTTTTTGTATAATTTTTATGAAGAAAATTTGTGTCCCCAGGTTTTGGTCCCCTCTGTTACGTCCACTCATTTTATTGAAAAATGTTTGTTAAACGTTATGACGCGTATATTTCTCTTATGCTTCTCCATCATAACTTAGCTAAAATCAACAAAATGTGTTTTGAACTGTTCAGTCTTGTTTAGTGCGTTGTTGAGTAAGGAACCCAATTGTATGCCGGGTACGTACCCTTATTCAGTGTCAACTCTGTTACTGTTGAAAAACGGTGAGTAAAGTGATTTTTTATTTATTTTATAATTTTTTTATAAATATTTTATGTACATTAATTAAGTGGACAAATAAATTCTCCAAAATTCGAATAAAAAGCTAAAATATGGTATTTTTGAGTTAATTTGTCCCCTCTGTTACCGGTCCACTCTGTGACTTATTAACTCCAAAAACTCCAAAAATTAAAAAAAAATACTGCTGGTTATGGATTCCTATTGTTGATACCATCCGTAACCACATGAGGCCAATTATAAACATATTTGGCCAACTTAATTTTTAAAAATTACAAAATTCAGAATGGTCATGTTTTTTAAGAACGACCCATGTACATACGTACGAGCACCAAATATGTAATTTCATTTATAGAAATGGCGTGTCGCCCATCGTCGTAGTGCATAGGGCGACATCTACCTCTCGAACCAACGAGGTTGATGTCTAGACTTTATAGGAACTTTGCAAAGCAAAGCTTTTATAGCTGTCTGGACACACAACATTGCAAGTTGATAAAAGCGTTGTACAAAAATTGAGATCGATTTTAAGCGATCGTTATTCATATACCCACATACATATGTATGTATGTATTACTTTTAATATCAATTCAAGTCTATTACATGCGCCCATACATGTAATCTATATACATAAAAATGAAATGTTTTCCGTATGACGGCGATGCCTGACCAAACGGCTGAACCGATTTCAATTCTGTAAAAAGCTCATTTTTGGACCTTCTGTGTGAAAGGTTCTTTGATGTAAAAACACTAGAAATTTTTTGTTGTTGTTGCCGAAAAATGAAAGCTGAGACGTCACGATTTCACAATTACATAGTGTTTTCCGTATATTGAATGCCACTAAACTACTAAACGGCTGGACCGATTTCGTTCATATTTGGAACATATTTCAGCACCTTAAAGGGAAATATTTCGACTAAACACTTAATCGCTAGGTGGCGCTGGGGTCGGGATATTCATAAATATTGCATTTACTTGCTGATTTAGCTCATATTTAAAAAACAATTTAGCCAATTTAAAAGAAATATTTGGACTTGAAACTTACACGATAGGTGGCCCTGTGAACGAGACATCCCCAAAAATTATTTTACGCTGAGAGAAGGATATATCTACTATATATTTGTGGAAGTATGTATGTATGTATGTGCCAGGTTGCAGCCTAAACGGACGGACAGAATCGAACAAAATTTTGAGAGAGTATTGCCATGACACCTGGGCCTATAATAGGGTAAAAAAAATTGGGATTCGACAAGGGGGCGTGGCACCTCCCATAGGCGTGAAATTTTTAATCAGCCATAACTTCGAAACTATAAGTCACATGAACTTGAAATTTGGTATGCAGTCATACATATGTACGGTGGCCATCCATCCGTTATTTTAAAGGACAGTCCTTTATTTTAACCCCCTGTCCTTTATAATTTATTTCAAAATAAAGGACGCCTTTTGTCCTTTATTTCTTAAACTGTCCTTTAAATCGGCTCTGCACTTTTCAGAGGTAAATTTTTAAATGCAGAATATGAAAAATAAAAATGACCCATATAAAATATAATGATTAAGGTTTTCTGTTTAAACGGTAATCTTTGTATTTACAATCTATAAAGCATAGAGAAAGCTGTGCTCAGGATCGTGTTGCATGCCGAGTTTTCAGTTCTACTGAAAAAGAACAATAAACCCGCTGCTGCACAGTGGTTCAAAACTGGCATATACAGGTCTATTCTGCACGTTACCGAAGATTTTGTAACCGAAAAATTGTATTACCAAAAAATGTTACCAGTTCTTGTCACCGCGATTCTAGGTACGTTGGTAATGCAGTTAAAATATTCAGCAATTCAGCTATGAAGAATTGTTCAAATTCTGGCATTGCATATTTCACGGGGCAATAATTTGTTACCAGCTTATGAGATGGTAACAAAATTTACCGGTTAGAAGAGTATACAGAATGCGAAAAGGGTTTAAAAATTTACAGGAACTTTATTTACCGGTTACAAACTTTTTATTACCAGCGCAGAATAGACCTGTTGGTGTTCGAAATTTACTGGAGCCTTCATTTTTCCCTTAATTTGATTATTTTTTTTTTTTATGAAAGCTTACAATATTTGCAAGAGACCAGTTGGGCCTGATATCTTAAGTTTTATTTGATTATATTAAGTTTTGTAGTGCAAAATGCAGAAAAAGTAGCAATTTTCAAGAAAATGTGTTCTCCTGTTCCAGTTAATAAATGTTACATAACAAAAACTAGTTGAAAACAATTGTATGGTTCTCCCGAAACAAAAAAAAAATACACAAACAAATCCGAAATATTATAAAAAAATGTTCACCAAAAGTAAATATTTTTTTTGGTTGTTAGTAAAACTTGGTTGAAAATTGGAGGCTCCGGTGGATTATGAACATTAAATTCCAATTTTGCACCACTGTGTCCTGGTGAAGTCCTTGAAAAGGATTTGGCTTCTTTTTTCGCTACAGCAGGGGAACTTATACAAATAAATAATAAAATTAACTGGTAAATATTTGATTTAAACTATGATAGGGGCAAGGTACTTTTATCATACAAGTTGTATGTACGTAATACCAAATCATTTAAAAAAAAATGTCCTTTATTGCACGTTGGTTAATATGGTCACCGTATACATATGGTAGGTGCTTACAGTAGAGTGTATGTATGTAAATGACAAACAATCGTGGTACAAAGCTCAATAAAAATATTAAAAATAAAATGT
>NW_023461504.1:0-25442 GCF_013731165.1 Rhagoletis pomonella
ATGGAGTGGGCCAAAGTTATTTCTCAAAATTCTACGAAAATATATGGGGCGTTCCCGCCCAATTCGGACAGCATTTGGCTTTACATCTCTGATGTTTGGCATATTTTTTTATGTGATAATACCATTTGAGGGAGGCCTCAATGTTTTTTTAAATTTTTCTAGTTCCGCCCTTTTCAAGACATACATTTTGAGAAAAATACTCTTTTTTTATAAATGCCCATAACTTTGCAAAAAATGGGCCGATTGCCCCCATATTTTTGTAAATTTTTTAGAACATTTTTGGAATAAAAGATCTAAAAAATTTTCAAAACCGTATTTCTATAAAATTTTAACATTTTTATTTAAACTGTTGATTTCCTAAAAACTCTTACTTATTTATTTTCTTGAAAGTGTTTAATAGAATACTATCACTCCTTCCGAACTTTTAAATGCCGCGACTAATTATCTTTTTTAGATTTTATATTCCAACTCGTCCTATTAACGCCACTAAAAATGAATTTTTTATCAAAATTCAATGTCTCGAAAAAGCTTGTAAAAAATTAATAAAAAAAATCGGGAACATGTCGGGTTCAATGTGAATTTTCTTATGTTATTTCGGGTTCGATGTGAATTTTGGTGTGTTATTTCGGGTTTTTAAATATATTTTTTTCCAGAACGTTTCGTAATTTCCTGATTTCCTTTGCTGATGTTTTTCGAACTTTTAGGCATTAACAGTTTCGCTCTTTTTTCGGGATTTCTTTGAAGTCTTATCGATTTTTTCGGAGTTTTTAGAATTTTTTCCAGAATATAAGTTTTCGTTATTTTCAGGGTTTTTGCAGTTTTTTTGAGAAATTTCGGAATTTTCATGAGACTTCGTATTTCGATGGAAAATTTTCGAAATTTGTTAGAATTTCTAGGTTCACCGGTACATCCAAATATTATTTTTTGCGGGATATCGAAAGCAGAATCGACAAAAATATCGATAAAAATATCCATAACGAAATTGGTAAAATTATCGATAATAACATCGATAAAAATTACGATAAAAATCGATTTCTATATCGATAAAAAAAAAATTAACGATAAATACATACTCTGATAAACATATCAATAACAATACCGATAAATATGTTCATAAATATATCAATAACAATATCGATTATTTTATATAGATAAACGTATTGATAAAAATATCGAT
The DNA here is from genome assembly GCF_013731165.1 of Rhagoletis pomonella. NCBI lineage: Eukaryota > Metazoa > Arthropoda > Insecta > Diptera > Tephritidae > Rhagoletis > Rhagoletis pomonella. The sequence continues at coordinate 1,178 of NW_023461504.1, forward strand.
TATTATATCGATAAAAATATCTTTAAATACATTTATAACAAAATCGATTATTATGTTGATAACAATATCTATAAATGTATCGAATACAATATCGATGACAAGATTTATAAATACTATAGCGAAAATTCCCAAACAGTCTCGAAAATCTCGAAATAATCCCGAAAACCCCAAAATAGTCTTAAAAATCGTGATTTAGTCCTGAGAATATCGAAATACTAGTATATGAAGTCCAGATTAAGTCCGGAAAATACCGAAATTGTCTTGAAAATCCTGATTTAGTCCCGAAAATCTCTAAAATCCCGAAATACACAGGCTATATTTTGGTTTCCCCATAAGGTTAACATTACAACCCAAATGTTTAGAACGTTTTTTTTTCGAATTCAGGTTTTTCGACTTAGGCCGTTATTGCTTATGACCACAGATATATAAGTAAAGTGTTTAAATTCACCTTGATCTTCAGTTTTGCATTATCTTTATGCATCTTTGTTTTTGTTTTTAGTTTTACCTTTGCCTTTATCCTTTTCTTCATCTATGTACGTATTCACCTTTGCTTTCGTCCTTGTACTGGTCTTTATCTATGTCTTATTCTTTATGTACCAACCATTTCCGTGTACAATTTCCGTTGAATTTGCCAATTTACTCTCAACCAATCAGCCGCCGCTAAAGAAGTTCCACTTCAAAAAGTTGAATACTAATACGTCTCACTTACCTTGCAGAAGCGAGTGTATTCCTCAGTGACAGGTAACAAGATCAACGGAAATAAGGTCAATTGACTTTATTTCCCACCCTGGTGCGAAATAAAGTCAATTGACATTATTACCTTTTCCGTTGATCTTATTACCTGTCACCTATTCTTCATTTTTATTGAATAGAGAATACGAAAAAAATAGCAATGAAGATTTCGCAAAGTTTATTATGTTCTATGGATAATATTTCGTCGCAGGGATTCATCATAGGTTAGATTATAAATTACGTTGAATGCCAGTCTCCATATGGAATATACAGAGCCCTACTTCTGCCAGAATGACTATTGTGATATATGTGCCCGCGAACGCAGACTACATTCTTTGTGAATAACGTAGCCAAATCGTTTAGAACTATTTACTCTGCGTTGAATTGCTACCTTCGAAGAGGTATTCTTGCACTCTACAGATTAAATCACAGCCTGGTTGTAAGAATAGCCGGTGATCGAGTATTTTATTGCAGGAGAATTCATGGAGCAATAGAGTGCCGGAAAGACACCGCAGAACCCGGCAGACGCAGATCTATGCGTAGAATTATGTGGTTACTCTGAATGGATGTTTACTGCCGATTTTGTTATTTACTTAGTTTAGAGCCATCGCTGAAGATGGAAATGGAACTGGAATCTAGCTTATTACAATTTACCATTCGCCCCAAATAGGGCTTCTTGTTGAAAACTTATTTTCAAAGTAGAACCGGGCAGTAGTATAATCTAGCTATATATGAGCTGTTAAATTTTTAAATTGGCATAAGTCACTTCATACCTCTTGTGCGTAAATAACCGCTTATGAAGTGACTTATGTAAATTTAAAAATAAACTACTTTTATAGTATCTAGAATAATAGTATCAAGCAAAAAATTTAGGCTGGCAGGCCAGTAACCAAGCAGGCTTTGGATCGGTGTGGACTTTTGTTACTTTATTTATGTAAGTGCATTATTACAAAACTCTTGTTTTAAAACTCAGCGATAAAAGGCATGCACTTGACTGTTGGCCTGCTGCCCTGTATGCCATGGCGTATGAGTTATCTATCAACATCAACATTTAGTTCGGTTGAAAGAGAATTTCAAGTCACTGTAACTATTTTGTTTATTATTTTATTAGTATGCTTCCAATGGGAAAAATTAATCTTTAGTTTTATAAAAAGTAAAGTTATATTTAATGGGGTATAAATTTAATTATTTGTACTTAGTATATAAAGGAGGCATTCTAGGGTAAAAAGATCTGAGAAAGATATAAAGTACTCAAACATTTTAGAATGGAGTAGTTAATAAAATGGTTATGAAGAAAACTCGATGTTAGCTCGCAAAGGACGAAAATTTCTATGCCTCTAAAATCCTCTTAAAGTAAGCTTTCAAGCTGTGCGTTTATCTACCACACTTATTTTCACGACCCTGTAAAATATACATATTTAATTAAAAAGTGTGTGGTGTATTTTTACTTCAAAGAGATGGTCACCGTCATTATAATGCGCGACGATGAACTTTTTAAGATCCTGGATGGGATGACTTTAAAAAGTGGAGAAGCAATTCTTAGCAGCGACCGAAAATAATCGTTATCATTAAAGATTTTTATCTAAAAATCATTGCACAGTTTTTATTTTTCGATTTATATATTTACGATCTTTTTTAATCATTATTTTATGCTCTTTATTTTTTCGATCAAAATTATTCAGTATTCTTTGATTTTGATTTTTTTCGATCACATTTTCAGTGTTAAACTTGTCTGATCCATGAGAACCAAAAACGCTTGTAATGTTGACAATTAAAGCAACAAACGTAAACTTAAGATTGATACCAGTGATGGGCAAAATTGTGTTTACTAAGTAATAAGCCTTAAGTAAAAAAATATTTATGTAAGTATGTTGTAGTAAATACCAAAGTACTATTTACTTAAGTATTTTGGATGTTACTAAATACCGAGTATTAATTTATTTTCACAGCTCTAAATACTTACTTAGGCTAAATTATTTGGTTAGTTTCACCTACCGCAACACCGCGTACAGAAGTACTTTGAGACCTTGGCTTCATAAACTACTGCGTATAAAAATATTTAGTGACTTTTCCAGACTATATCGGTATTTTCGGGGCGCTTCGGCATTTTTGGGACTTTTACAGGATTTTCAGTATACTAGGGACTATTTCGTTATTTTCGAGACCACTTTGATATTTTTAGGACTTACGCGATTCTCGGTACTATGTATTGTATTTCTGGATTCTGGGGACTATTTCAGAATTTTCGAAACTACTTCCGCATTTTTGGGAATACTTCGGGTTTCTAGAGATTTTTAGGATTCTAGATACTATTTCGGTTATTTTCGAGATTAAATATATCGATAAATATATTTGTAAAAATATCGATTATTAATATCGTTTAGTATATCGATAAAATACTGATAAATATATCAATAAAAATATCGATTATCTATCATATCGATAAAAATATCGATACGATATGATTATTGTATCGATAACAATATTGGTAATCATATCGGTTATTATATCCAAAACATAACGATGTCAAACTCATTAAATTTATCGATAAATATATGTGTATATTTGTCCTTAATCATAAAGTATTTAGTTTAAAAGTATCTACCAAATACCTTAGTATTTTAGTGCAAGTATTTGGCATCTCCAAAGTACCCGAGTACTTTTCTAAATTCTTTAATTTTTAACCGATTTCAAACCGCATAACTTTGGACCACGTTAACCGATTTCTATAATTGTTTTTTTTTTTTTTAAGAAAGGTGGTACTTCAGAGATGATTCCATACAAATTTATATCCGATCATGAAGAAATTAACGATACTCTTAAATTTTTATATGAGAATTGAAGTCGGTTTTGTTTTTTGCTTAAAAATTACTTGTTTGCCAAAGTAATTTTTAGCTAAGTATTTACCAATTCCTAAATACCCAAGTTTTTCAACATATGTATTTGTTTATTTAGTACCCAAACTAGTATTTAAACAAGTAATTTTTAGCAAAAAAAAAAACCAACTTCAACTCCCATATAAAAAAATATATAAATATATATATATCTCATGATCCACTGATCGGATCTCAACCAGATTAGTATGCGACCACCTCTGAGACACTACCTTTCCGATGCAAAAAGAATTATCGAAATCGGTTGACGTGGTCCAAAGTTATGCGGTAACATACATAAAAAAAAAAAAAAATAAAAAAAATATTCCGACGAACTGATAACCTCCTCCTTTTTTGGAAGTCGGTTAAAAACAAAAGTACTTAAGCTCATTGCTGGATGCCATGTCGCTGTTTACATATATATGTATGTTCGTACTTGTGCACATTCGATTTACACCAAATCATAAAATAACGATTACAAATGATCGAAAAAATAAAAGTCATAAAATAAAGATTAAATTGTGATTTTTATTATGAAAATCATAACGGTTACGGTGCCTGATTCTTAGCAGTTTAGTCGGAAAAAGTGATATTCTCTAGAAATCCATTTAAAATCGAAAACCGATGTAGGCTCATTTACCTTGCCATGAGAAAGAAGTCTCTATATCGATGGCACTCTGCAATAACGACACAACTCAAAACTGAAAAAAAATCCCTTACCACTGAACAGTGGCACATGTCTCCTTCCTCCTTATCGTATCCATATCTAATCCTTACTAAGTCTTTATGACTGCTTTATAAAGTATTAAGGAGTTAGGATAAGAAATGGATACGAAAAGGATTAGAGACATGAGCCACTGTTTAGTGGTAAGGGCTTTTTTTTTAACTTTTGAGTTGTGTCGTTATTACCGAGGACCATTCTCTGCCATGGTAGAGCTCATAACGTAAATAGTCTATGAAATGCATTTATACCCATTTTACTGGTACATACTAGATACGTATATATGTACATTGTACATATATAAGTACACATTCATTTAAATCGAAGTTAAGTCGTGCCAAGGAACTATAGAGAACCTCATTGATATTTGTTGCGTACAGTTTTCCCTCATTTGCGGCATGAACACTGCTTTGTTTCAAGTAAGTATATTTGTATGTATTTACACACTTATGTACATATATACTTACATTATATACATACATACTTGCATATAACAACAATGGAGAACGGAAGTAAGTGTATTTGTGTCAGTAGTACTTTGTGCACTTCCTCTTTAAGTTGAGCTAAGCTGGCTAAGAGCCATTTTTACTTTCGCTTGCTGGCGTAGTAAAACCTATTCTTACATACAAACATAAATATATATAAGTGGAGTGCAAGAAACAAATAGTACTTAGAGGCATCTGTATGTATTTATGTAACTATATAAAATATTCATAATGTAACCTGAAAGTGCATGCTAGCTACATACTTACTTAAATGCATTCATAAATATATGCATTGTACATATATGTATATCAAAATGCTGTGAAAATGTGTGCCTCCTGGTAGCCAAGTAGCAAGTAGCTATATTTATATTTAGAAGGTTGCCTACAGCGACAAATAGCAGCAATTGTCTTACATAGTAAATATGTCAACAAGCAGCTTGTGGCGTTATGTGATAAGTGATGTAATGCAACAGGAGCTACAACAAAACATTATTACTAATAATACAACAATAACGGCGAATGACTTTCGATTGTGAACAATGCATAACTTTCAATGATAACTCAACTACGAAGTATGTGAACAACACCGCTAAGCATTGCATTTACACAGAGCCATAAATGCAAAAGTGGTGGTTTCGTTTTCCTTTTGAACTTTTTGTTATTTTCGCTCAACAATGGCGTTTCGGAATTCACAGCGGGCCAATAAAAGTAAAGGAGAATTTCTGGTAAATAGAAGTGATAACTAATATATAACTACTAAACTGGTTATATGAGTATCTAGATTATAAATAAAAGAAAGAGGCTTCTAGTAATTTCTCAGAACAAGAAAAAATTTTCATTCTGTTTGAAGTTTTTCTTGAACCACAATATTTTATAATACATAATATTCGCATACGAATGCTTTTTCGATCCGTTTACGACTGTTCTTAGGCGATCGACAATTTCAAGCGAAAAAGTACTCGAAAACGCATCGTAAACGGTTATCATAAACGAAATTTTAGCCGGTTTTTCTAGGAGAAAATATCCAGTTTCGAGTTCGTTTACGATGATTTTGCTAGTTGGGAAGTAAACAAGCAAACAAGCAACCAAATCAAAACAAACTAAATAGGTACACTAAAATGAAGAGATATTCAACAAGCCACTTCTGTTTCATAATGATCGCGATAACATTAGGGAATAAATGAGTATGTCTGCGCGCTATAAAAAAAATAAATAATTCGATAAATTATGAAAATTTTTTAAAAAAAACTCGCGTGATTTTATATAAATAATTTTTCTTTGTTATAAAAATCTATACTTCGATAAATAATGAAAATTTAATTAAAAATTTTGGCCTGCGGCGTGTTTTTTTTTAATAAATCAATACTTCGATAAATAAGGAAATTTTTTATAAAAAATCGCTAGATTTTTTATTAAAAATTTTCGCCTGCGGCGGTTTTTTTTTATAAAAATCAATACTTCGATAAATAATGAACATTTTTATTAAAATCAATTCTTTGCCAGCGACTCTTTTTTATGTAAAAGAGTATTTCAATTTAAAGTGAAAATTTTCAATAAAAAACCCGCGACTTTTATTTACTATTCTCATCATCTGGCAGCACCAACATCTGTGTTCAGTTCCAACACTTCTATGTAATCAATGAAATTTGTGTGGTGAATTGTGCAACTTTAAAAGTTTATAACTTAACCTTTGGAATCGGAAAAGGCTCCTCTACACGCCCGAATTTTTATTTATGTTTTTCAAATTTAGACCGAATTTAAGGAAAATTTTCCCATCAAAATTAAAAAAAATCCGCTGTCCGAGGACGACTCGAGCTCAGATTAAAGAAATAACACACTGTAAACTATTATTATTCCACGAATCCACAATGGATGAAGCTCTTTAATCTTGCTGATATAATGGAGAAGGTTTGCTCCTGCATAGCGTAGATTTTACGAGTTAATTATTTTACACATCAGATGGTTTAGAAAAAATATCGTCTATTCATACATACTTCAGCAGGTGAGCAACAGCAATAAGGTGGCTTAAAACCAACAAGGCCCCGAAGCCGACGGTATACCGGCTGAGCTGTTCAAAGTAGGCGGCAAAGAGCTGGTGGGGTGAATGTATTTACCAGCTATTAAGCAGAATTTGGTAAGTCCACCATTGACCAGATTTTCACAGCGCGTCAAATTCAGGAAAAGACACTCGATATGCACATCGACACACATTATCTTTTCGTTGATTTTAAAGCTGTTTTTTATTTCACGAAGAGCAGCTGCTTGTACGATGCCATGTCTAAATTTGGGAAGCCCGCAAAACTAATACGGCTATGTATAGTGACATTGAGTACAACTTTCACTTACGTCGAAATTGCGAAGGACCTCGCCACGTCGTTTGAGACCAAACGAGGTGTTAGACAAGGCGATGCACTCTCATGCAGTTTTTTTTAATCTAATGCTGGAAAGCGTTATAAGAGCTGCCAATCTGAATCGCAGCGGCACCATATACAGCAAAAGCACGATGCTGCTGGCGTATGCAGATAATATTGACACCGTTGGGCTGAAACCCAGGGAGGTCAGAGCAGAATTTAAAGTAGTGAAGGACTTTGTTTACTTAGGATCCAGCATAAACACCACTAATAATGCCAGTTTGGAGATAAAGCGAAGAACAGCCCTTGCAAAACAGGTGTTACTTTGGGCTCGGCAGGCAATTGAAAAGCTGAGCCCTCTCCCGACCAACAAAAATCACGCTCTACAAAGCTCTCATCATACCCCATGGGTGGACAACGAAAGCAAGAGTGCCCACGAACACAGTGGAAGTACTAATTGCAGAAGAAACTCTCCGCACTTGGGATGAACAACCGGCGCAAAACCGACAAACGGTTGTAGTGCCAAATAAGAAGAAAAAGATTCATATATTAGCAATGCCATTTGTTTCCGATTTAAAGATATTTTTTCATGCATTTAGCTAGAACAAGATCTCAAAATTTGTAGGGTGAAGCGAAGCGCGCTGAGTAAGCTAAAAAAATGTCGATGTAATTTTTTTTTTTTTTGTGAGAAAACTACACATTACAAACTGGAAATAACTGCGCTGACAAGGCATTTGATGGCACTGCTATTGCTATCTAGTCGTTTTTTGTTTTTCTTTTTTTTCTGCAGGAGATCATCAGCAACTGCCGTTATGTATCAGCAACTGTATTATGCTTTGACAAAGCCGATGGCATTTTGTGTGAGTTCAAAGCTTAACAAAGGTGTATGTGTTTTAATGTACAGGTGGTTATGTACTATGTACATATGTATGTTTGGCTCGATTCACCTGGAATGCGAAACAACAAAATACCTAAAATGCCACAAATGCTTACAAAAGACAGGCTAGCAAAAATAATAGTTGTATAGATAGGTAGCTTGGTTAACGACAGCTGACAGGCGTACTCAGCGCTCAGCACTTATTCAATACAAACTTTGCGTTGTGGTTTTGAGAGCTGCATATACATATACATAGTACATACATATCGAGCCCTAACCGCCAAAATAACGTAAGCGACATTTTTTTCAAAATTTTCTTTTTGATGCAGAAATATTCCTAGAGCATCTAGATGCATTTCTGCATCAAAAATAAAATTTTGAAAAAAATGTTGCTTGCGTTATTTTGGCGGTTAGGGCTCGATATGTACATATTTATGTGCTGCATAGCTACCTATGAGTTATGGTGAATTTATGCTAAGAATTAGAAAAAAAAAGCAAAAATGTTAATAAAACTAGGTGAACACCAGAGCTGGGATATGTGAAATTTGTAAAAGAGAACTCTTAAAGCGAAAATGGAATAGTATAAGGTGCGGCGCACGATGGACAAACAATTTATCCACCCCATTTAAAGAAAACATTTTTGCTCTAAATGTGGAACATTTTCATCGTAGTTGTATTCTATTTTTCTTTGCTCTCTTTAGTGGCTTTGCTTTGTGTTTATACACAAATTTTTAGATACAAAGAATGCACGAAGGCTAAGAAAAAATTATATACGCTGTTTTGCCGTGATGAATGTGATGCTTGTCATTTGAAATGCTTTGTGAAAAGTTAAGTCAATTCGAGGTTAGGTTAAAATAAAGTAGTCAATCAAATTGGTCGGACTTTCTTTACGACATTCGCCTGATGCTTTTGTTTGTTTGTTAGCTTTAAATGATTTATTTTTGTTGTTTTTTTTTTTTGTTGGTCTCCACCCAAAATTAAAGAGAAAATAGGGATGTTTGCCTTGAGATGGCGAACCGAAAATAGAAAAAATTGCTTTAGAATCTTTAAGGGTAAGACATGCAATTTCTTTATTTTTTGTTTGATTGCTTTAAGCCATTCTTTATATCGTAATAAAAATTATATTTAATGACATCAATTTACACTTTGACCACTAGATTAGGGTTTCCTAATACATCCTTTTTAAATTTTATACATCCCTTTTAAGATAAACGTAATTTTTCGTGGATCGATTTCCATGAAGTTTGGAAGAAAAGAAGTAAGAGTGGGTGCATAAGTGCCGAATCTAGTTTTTAGTCCTCTAAGTGCTGATGTGGTTGAAATATTTCTTAAAGCTTGAGTATCTATACATTAATAGGGCTACAAAAATGTTGTCCGCCTTCACTTGGCACTCTTACTAGACCGATTTTGAAGACAAAAGCACTATTTGCAAGGTATTTTTGTGTATTTAGATGATAAGAGTTTAGAGGACGAATACGAACACGAAGACTAACATGAATATGAAGGCGAAAATTAACAGGAGGAGGATTACGAATACATCCACGTATACGAATACGAAGTCAAAGACAAATACGAACATGACAAATTAAACCGAACACTAGTACGGGGATGAATACGAATATGAAGATGAATACAATCACGAATACGAGGACAACTAAGGACACGAACACGTATACGAATACAAATATGAAGGCGAATACGAACAAGATCAACCAAAGCCGAACGCGAATATGAGGATGAATCGAAAACGAATACAATTACGAATACGAGGACAACAAAGGAGGCGACGACGAAAACGATGATTAAGACGAACACAAAAAATATATAACGAAAAATTCGAGGCGAACTCTAAAACGAGCACAAAATGAAGACGAATGTGAACACAAAGACGAAGACCAACAGAAGGCGAATACGAAAACAAGCACAAATACTCGATCACCAATACAAATACCTATGTATGTGAAGAATAATATGACTAGTAAAACGAAGACGAACGCGTTTACGAAAATGAAGACGGAATTGAATACGAATACTACGGCAATGTCGAAGACGAATATGAAGGCGAAAACTAAGACTATGATAAGAATAATATTAAGCTTTAGACAAATTTATGCAATCTAAAACGAACAAGAAATAAATCGGAGCAAGTTTCACTTTAGCAGTGTAGACCAGGAGCAATAAATTTTAATTAATTTAAATATTTATTTTTTTAAGAGTATTTTATGTTTTCGCATTTTGTTTTTGTGTTTTTTATGTACCCAAGCGCACCTGCGTGACATATGTACATACATATATATATATTAGACTGGTCCAACATATTATTTTTCCAGCCATCCTCCAAAACTGAAGAATATCAAAAATAAGGAGACCAGTATTTTTTATTTTGGAATCGCCACCGCACACTGGTTCAAACCTGGAACTTACTGTGCATATTTCACTGAAGCCTTCATTTTTCAACTACTTTATTTATTTTTTTTAATGAAAGCTTATACAATTATAAAAAATCAGTTGCGCTCAATTTTTTTTTTTAATTTTATGTGTTTAATAAAAATTTTTCAGTGAAAAGTGCGGAAGAAGTAATAAATGTTACATGATAAAAAATAGTTGAAAAATATTGTTTGATTCTCCCAAAATGAAAAAAAATATTCACAAGAAAAATTTGAAATGTTAAAACAAAATGTTTAACCAAACTAAACTTTTTAGTTTCATAGACCATTAAATTGTACCGCAATATAGTGCAAGTTGCAAGTGGCTAAGAGTTTGCGTTGATTTTTAAAACTGTGTACCCAAAATTTTTTTAAAAACTATTTTTTTTTTTGTTTTGGTAAATTTTTTTATTATATTTAAAATTCTTTTTGTCAATTTTTTTCGTTTTGGGGAAACCATGCATTTATTTTTTATCTAGCTTTTATTATGTAACATTAATTCACTAGAAAAAAAGAATCAATTTTCTTTAAAATTATTACTTTTAGTGGAATTTGCACTAAACATTTTTATATAATCAAGTATTCAAATAAAAAACTGGGCTCTTGCAAATCGTATAAGCTTTCAAAAAAAAAATAAATCAAACTGAGTGAAAAGTGAAGGATTCTGTGAACTGTGAGCAGTAGTTTTGAACCAATGTGCATATATTTAATATGGTGAAAATACATTTCTTCATAGAAGTTTTTCATAAAATTGTTTATACTATTTATTTTTTGATCGCATGAAAATATTTTCTTTCAGAAATACTCATACAATAAAATTGTGATGCATACTTAAAATTAAAATTTTGCCAAATACTTTTTCATAACCTATAATCTGATATCTTATATTCATAAATTGGTTAAGTATTTCTTAAGGTTTCTTAACCACATCATACATGTTTTGAATAAAAAACCAAGTAATTTTTAAGCAAAAAAAAACCCCCGACTCCAATTCTCATATAAAAATATATATACATATATATATTTCATGATCCAATGATCGGATCTAAAACAGATTAGTATGGGACCACCTCTAAGACATTAGCTTTGCGATGTCGAAGTCGGTTAATTTGAAAAATGTTTGAGTAAAATTTGCATCATAATTTTATTATTGAGAACTTTCTGAAAATTCCAAAAAGTTGATTTTACTGAGTATTTTTGGACCACCCTATCATATACATATACCAGTATGCTTATAATGAAGAGCGACGTCGATTAAGGCATGATCATCTGTCCGTCCATAACGATAACGTCTAAACGATAACTTGAACAAAAATTTAGATATCTCAACGAAATAGGCATGTGGATTGCCCTTTATCCAAGGTTGGTTGATATTGAAAATGGGCGAAATCGAACGGTAAACACGCACAATTTAATTTAATGGAATTTTCGAAAACTGCAGAAACGATGATATTTGCGTAAATGTTGATAACTAAGTGTATATGCAGCATAACATCCTATAGGAACCTGCGTCCACCCAAACGCCTACTAATTGTTACCCATTAGCCACGTATCTCCATTTTGATTCTCTGTTGAATTATTTGTATTCTTTTTAAATATGTATTAAATATTTTTCTTCTAAAACATCTACTAAATACCACCTTTTTACGATACTATTCCCCTCTTGCACTACTAAGTATAACTAATATCTATCATTACACAACAAATAGAGTACACAAAATACTACAACAACACGAAACATTTGTAAAGTGTCTTATAAAACTTCAAACCCCGCAACGGAATCATCTATATAAATCTATGTTTTACGTCTCCCATCTTTTATGTATGTATGTAAGTGGTCCTTCGTTGCAGGCAACATTATCATTGCTGTTGGAGCTGTAGTCGTCATTGTGTTTCGAACTGTCATATACTTACATACATAGAAGTATATGAACCTACATGTGTGTATACAAAAAAGGACGTTGATTATAGATGAGCTTAATCAGTGTTGGTAGTTGGACGTAAATGCGTAGCTCTAATTGAAAAGTTTATTAATTAAATGTTACGTATACGCAGTGTAGCCTATTTGGAAACGTACCGATCCATATTACGCAATACAGCAAAGTTGTTTTGTGTACATTGGCACACAAGTTAAAGGAAATAGAGGCTTAAAATTCAGCAGCTGTATGGGGTAGAAAAAATCGATATAAAACGCTATTGTGACTTTTTCAAGAAAAAATAAATAAATTATCGCTAAACAAAAAATGATTGGACCTAGCCCGCGCTATGGAAGTGAAACTTCTGTTGATTTATTTCTTAATCTTTTCGTAATCCTCGTAGAAGTATATTTCGATCTACTGAACTGAGCATAACACAAGGTTACGCTACATATCGAGTACTAACCGCCAAAAAGGTGTAAGCGACATTTTTTTTTTAATTTATCTTTTTGATACAGGAGTTTTCGTAGAGAATTTAGATGCATTTCTGCATCAAAAATATAATTTTGAAAAAAATTTCACTTACGTCTTTTTAGCGGTTAGGGCTCGATATCACTGGGTTGACTGAATTTAAATTGATTAAATCACAAATGAAGAAATCAATTTTATACACGTCGCTAGCTGAGAGTGAAAATATGCTAAGATCACTTTTTATGAAAGCTCATATGTATATTTAAATAGGAAGCAGGATAAATTAAAAATGCATCATATCAAAAGAACTAAAATATTTTTTAATTCTTCGTGGTTATTTTCTTTGAAAGGCAATCTGATGAGGCCAAAATAATAAGAAATCTTTTACTGCCGGTTTCGCGAAAGCAGTGTAATTGAAAAAATGTTTTTTTTTTCTGTCAGTTGCCATATTAAATTCAAATAAAAAAGTAAAGATCTAATCTTTCTAATTCCTATGGAGTTTTGCTTTAATCTTTAAACATGGAGAAAGTTATATTCAAAGTTTTGGGAATAACTTAAAGAAAATGGCTATAAAGAGATTTGTTTCCTCTTCTGTAAATTTTGTAAAAATGGACTTAGAAACTTTTCACCCTAAATTGGCCATATGTGATTGATTCGCTGATCAATCCCGAAATAAAATGTATTTATGATTTGCTTTGCGGAGCTGAGATGAGGTGAACTGAGGTGGGTTAAGGTGACTTTAGTTGAGCTGAGTGAGTTGAGTTGAGGTGAGTGAGTTGAATTGAGGTGAGTTGAAGTGAAAAGGGGCAAGTTTAGATTAGTTTGAGTGACCTAAGGTGAGTTGAGGTGACTTAAGGTGAGTTGAGGTGACTTAAGCTGAGTTGAGGTGATTTAAGGTGAGTTGGGGTGAGTTAAAGTGAGGTACGCTGAGTTAAATTCAGGTGAGGTGATTTCAGGCGATTTTATATGGGCTGCGGTGAAATGAGGAATATAACATGACAACATACCTTAATCTTTATGTTTGTCTTTATCTTTCTCTCTTTATCTTTATCTTTATCCCTGTCTCTATCTATATCGTTGCCTCTGTATCTATCTTTTTTATTTTACGTTCTATTTTTATTCTTTTGCTTTCGTCTTTATTTCTACCTCTGGCCTGATTTTCGGTTTTATGTCCTTCTCTAATTTTATCTTTATTCTTATCTCAATATTTATTTTTATTCTTTCATTCTACCTTCCTCCTTATATTAAATATTTAAATGCACATCTAATCTAAAATGTCCTTACACTTAGAGAAACATTCCTTGATGCTAGGAAAAAAGTATATATTCTATGGAAATATTACCCTGAAATGGCTCCAATGACATGGCTGCCTTTATATGAGCAAACGATTTGACTCAGTTTAAGGAAAACACAATTCCTTAATTTTTAGGAAAAATTTACTTGCCATTTCATCCCCCGTAAGATAAGTATGTCATTTTGCTCGCGGCGCTCAAACAGTGGCAATGGTCGACAGAACAAAGCTCTGGAGTGCTAGTCGAGAGATGCAAGATTCGAGTCCCAGAGCTGGAATCTTTTAATTTTTTTAATTTTATTTTTCTATTTTTTATTTTTTTTTTAATTATATTTAAAAAAATATCTAATTTATTTTTTATGGTATTTTGAGTAGGTTTTTTAGGTTTTTCCATATATGAAATTAGTTTTACAGTTTGTAATTTATATTTAAATTTAAATAATTGACTTATCTTACTCTAACCGCCTCCAACAGGACTCGAACCTGCGATCTCAGATCCAGAAGCAGTAGTCTCCACGCGACGCGGCAGCCGACATTTGCCAGGAAACCAATTAACTTTTATTACTTATATTGAGGAAATGATTACTTATATTGAGGAAATTATTACTTATATTGAGTAAATTTACTTCCACAAATTAATGATTCCCTATTTTTAGCATGAATTCAGCGTGAATTAAGCAAAAAATTCTCAAATTGAGTAAATTTTTCGTAATATTAAGGAAAAGCCAGTAACTCTAAAATAAGGATACTGTTTTTTTTTTGTTTTAAGGAAATACTTTTTTTCTGAGTGTATATTTTAATTTCTGTTATCATGGCGGCCACTGTGGCTGAATGTTTAGAGGTGCATACTGCCACTCCGTTGGACCTGTGTTCCAGCGGGCGCCCCACGTCGGGCAATGGCAAACCTCAGAGTGTATTTCTGCTTGAAAAAGCTTCTCATAAAAATCCACTCCATTTGCGTAATCACAACAATACGCCTACCAGAAATTGGTGGAAAACCAAACATATTATATATTATACTATATTAATTTATATTATTGAACAAATTTGTTTCTGTCCTTTTCTTTCTCAGTATATATATATCGTCGATGTTTTTGCAAAACCGCCTATCTTAAGGAACTAAAATTTTACAGGAGAGCGAAAAACGGGTTTTCTTTGAAGGCATTGCTTTGAGAGGCGGTATTTTCTCTAGCTATTATTTTATAAATCTGTTGTTTTAATAACGATTTTGTGATTTTTATGCATAAATCTCGGTGCCTGTAGTTTAGGGTTACCAAATCTCATTTTTGCCACAACGGCGAGTTAGGCGGTTTTGCAACTGGTCGATGGGCGGTTTGGCAAAAACATCGACGATATTTATACTTATTCCTTTAATTCTGTATCAATATTAATGCAAACCAAACTAAAATAAAATTTCCGCTTAAGGGCGTGCTTAGTTAAACCATTGTTAACTTAACCACCAACAAGAGTTTAACTTTGAATTTATATTCAGAGTCACATAGTTAACTATGAAAATTCATATCGCCTGAAAATACACAAATTCTAAATATCAAATTTGAAATTCATTCCACAAAAAAAATTTCAATTTCACAAGAGATTAACTATGGGGGCATGCGGGTTTAAACTTTTGTTAACTGAGCGTTGTGTATATCAAAATCAATAGTTAAATTGTTGTCAGTGGTTGACTACGCACTATGAAATTGGCCCTAAATCGTTCACTACCGTTCAGTTTAGGCAATCACCTTTTTATATTTAGCTAAGCAGATGAAAATGCTCACTCTACATTCACATTTACATACACTTACACAAATAGGTTACCGCACAGATGCAAATACTAAAATCCACCTGATAAAAAAAAACTTCCGTGTTGAACTTATTTAAAAATGCTCTTTGCCTATGGCAAAAGGGTTAACCAAACATAACCGCAAAGGAAACAGCAAATGAAAAATTAAATACCCATGTGTAGCGCCTAAAAGTCTGCACTCAGCAAAAACAAAAGCGCAAACAGCGGTCGGCTAAATGGAACAACAACAAAATGTGCATCAGAATAGAAACAAATTTTGTGAAGAAAAAACACAAAGAGGTGCAAACAGAATTTACCACAAACTGCAGACGTCAAAGCATAAAATATTCAAGCTACTGCATTGCGAATAGAATTACAAAAAAATACGAAAGCTTGAAACGGATAAAGCAAAAAGGATACACAAGTTTTGAATTGAATTTTTTATTGTAAGTGCATAAGTATCAATTCCAAATACTGGAAGTACGTGGAGGGTTAGTTTGAAGTCGTTAAGGTTGGACAGGCTGCTACTGTTAAGTTCGTATCTACTCGGTGAACACAGAAGCACATTGCGACTCGCAGGAGAGGATTTATCAAATAACCAAATCCTATATCTGTTTGCAGTCCAGGTTCGCGAATGAAACTCAACAATGTGAAAATGAAATACAATCTCACAAAAACTTGGAAGAACTTTTGGTTAGCTAAACAAGGATTTGATGAGTTCTCTTACTTTCGCCGGTTAATGTTTTGTTCTCATTTCCGTTTTTGTTTTTAAGCGTTCTTGGAAACAAAACTACGGGAGCGACATTTATTTTCGATCATATATTTTATTCTCTGTCACTGGTATAGAGCTATCTGCCTCGTTAGTTGGCACCTCAGAGCCGAGCCGCATATGGCCATACCATCGTTCCCTTCAATATTGGTATGTACGGGGACACAGCAGATAGAGACATTAATATGGCTCAGTGATGGCAAAGTGGTTCCATGCAATTCACGATTCCGCTATCTTAGATCCTATTGCTTTGAAGGCTATCGACAAAGATATCAGCTTTCTTGTCTAGAATTTAGTTGCTATTCAGTAAGAGGGTAGCCGTCTTTTCTATATGCTAAATAGACGTCTCTCCGGCAAGACACTGCAGTCGGTCGTCAGCCGAAAGACCGGTTGATCTGCAATCCCAGTCTCCTGAGTAGGGACATAGAAGTGGCATATCTGATAGCAAGTTCATAAAATTTGTTTTATCTCTTGATAAGGAAGAGCTTCTTCTGGTAAGTATACTAACAAAATACTGTTTATTGGCATCACAGCCCTTTAAGTTGTTTGTGAGTGTACAGCTGTCAGAAGGCCTCGTCTCAGTCTCCACAAACAAAATAAGACGCTGGTGATAGCAGCCGAAGAGGGAGGCTCCCACTGCGATGGAAAGACCAATTGGATACGGACTTGGCTTCACTTGGCATTTCCAATCGGCGTCAGTTGGCATAGAAGAGAAACGACTGACGTACGTTGTTGAACTCGGCAAAAGTTGCTTAGGCGGTTACCAAGCCAAATAAGCAGAAGAAGAATGAATTTTCAATGCTAATCAAGCAAGGAAAACTAAAACAAAAATTTCCCGAATATCGATTTATCACTTCGCATCTATTACTAAATAAGAGGTCATCGACATGAATATCCAGAAATTAACTATTAGCTCAGAGATTAAAGCATGCAAACTAGCCAGGTGATATCAACTGAAAAAAAAGCAAAAACACCAGCTTGCCCGTGATTAATTCTAATGTCTACAGCTGTGTAGAAGCAAATGACCAGGAAGTAATAGAAAAAGGCAGAGAGCGAAGCAAAGAGGTACTTAACAAAACAAAGCAAAAAAAAATAAAAACTGCTCGTAATCAACTAAGCCGAAATGAGCTGCAGTCATGACCGACAAATAGGCAACCAGCGCCCCAACCAAGCAAATGCAGGTAAAGTTTTCCCATTCAGATATTTTTTTTGTGCGATTGCCATTTCTTTTTTGTAGTTGCTGTTTTCCTTTGGTAGTAACTGTTATTATTTGCACGTAAGTAAATACATTCAAACGAGTTTGTATGTGTGGGTGGGTGTGTGGCTTCTGCCTGTGTAAACAAAATGAACCCAACGGTACTCAGTGGACAGGTGATTTGGCAGCAGAAATAGCCACAAATAAGCGGCAAAAAGAAACGTATGAGCAGGTGTGAGGGGGGGAAAGAAGAAGAAGCCGAACGCGTTAGACTGGCTTTGCACGGCTATTGGCTGTTGCTTTTGCTGACAACAATTGCAATTAGTACGTTGACAGTGACGCAGATCGCACAAGAAAAAAACCGAATAGTATAAGTCAGATAGAAAAACCAGAAGCAACAAAAAGAGCTAATCGCTTTTTCATGTTTTTTTGCCAAGTCAGCAGACGTGCATAAACGTATGTATGTACCTATGTATGTATGTACTACATATGCATCTACCTGTGTGGGTTGAAGTGGCGGAACGGTGCTGATGAGGTGACTGCGTCGGAAAAAAAGTGTTGCTTGAATTTGTGTAAATGTGTTTGTTGGTAGGTGATGCACAGCCAAAGTTGTTAGAGTGTTGCTGACAACACCATTTGTGGCGCCACGGACTGTTGCGCAGGCAGTAGGCTGATATATATATATATGTGGACACCTATTCACATACAGTTGCTGGTCACTAAATTATTTACTCTAATTGAAAGGTTTTAGGTGCCAGTGAACAACATCAAAAATACAAACAAAGAAATAAAATGAAATAAAACAATTTTTTAGTATATCGCATTTTCATAAATGATCTCAAAATTTACACAAAGTTTTTTAGACTCATAGGGTTGGTATTGATAGGTCTTGATTTTAAAATTTTAGCAATAGCAAAATTAAGCAATTTATGAGCTTTGAAATTAGGGAAATGCCTTAACACACTTTCGGTCTTGTCAGACTTGGATGGGTGCAACCACCTTAACCTAACCTATAACTTATATAACTTTTCACATCATTTTAGGTAGGGCTCCAAAATAACCCCTAGCCGAAAAACCATTTTGGTTCTTCTCAGATGCTTATCATATTGCGCAGCAACATAAAGGTTTCTCTCGGAGAGATATAAAAATGCGCGCATTATTTTGGGTGACAACAGAGATCTATATTCAATCTCAAGAAATTACTCTCTTTCACTGAGATTTACCTAGGAGACTTATTTGTAATGGTTGCTTGTTTTCGGTTATGTAGTGAGAGTAATAAAAATGGTCGATTGCTATTTTAAAAAGACGTTTAATATTGTTATTTACACAATTGTAGACAAATATATTATTCTGACATACTCCACATACTAGGTAGTATGTCACCTTTATCTGGAACCCGGATATAGAGTTATCTTTACCCGGGTACTTGAATAGCGAATTCTATTTGTCCGCGTACCCAGTTAGTAGGTTACCTTTATTTTGATATAAGGTTACCTTTACCCGAGTAACCAGGTAGGCGATTATCTTTATTAGAGTGCCCGGATGGGGTTATCTTTATCCAAGTACCCGGTATGCGGTTATCATTATCCGGGTATCTCATAGCAGGTTATATGTGTCAGATTCCCCGGGTAGAGGGTTATCTTCACTCGCGTACCCGAAAAAAATTGTTATATTTATCCCGGGTAGGGGTAGATTTTATCTGTGTGCTTGCGTACCGGGTATCTGGGTAGCGGGTTATTTCTTGCCCGATATCCCCTTAGAGGGTAATATTTATTGGTATACCTAGGTAGTGCGTTATTTTTATCCAGGTAGCCGGGTAGGAGGTTTTATTTATTCGGGTACCTGTGTAGTGGGTCATTTTTATTCGGGCATCCGGATAGAGGATAATCTTTATCCGGGTAATGAATTGGAACTAAAACGTGACTAAAGTTTTGTATATCTTTGATGGTCTTTGGAGGACTTTTGTAGATCTTGGCACTGACCCGATACATTCCAATTTCTCGACAAATTTAAAAAAATCTATACATATCGATAATTTCATGAATTTCAAAAACAGTAAAATCCGATAACTCAACAAAATTCAATAACTCCACCAGTGTCTAAAAATTTCGATTACTCTTCGTTTTGAGGGCTCGATAAATTTCGATAACTTAAAAATATGTATACATATCTCGATATAAATCGATGACTCTGGTAACTCTAAAAGCTTTATATTTTTTCTAAGCTATCGATCAATTTCGATAACTCGTTACATTCTGGTAATAAGATAAAATTCGATAAGCAATGATAACTCTAAGTTTATCGACCCTAACCTTCAAATTTCGATAGCTTAGTATATTTTGAAAATTCCCAAAAATTTCGATTCGATAAATTCACAAATTTCAGTCGATGACTCAATAAGTTGATAACTCGGTAAATTTCGTTAACTCTATAAATAATGATAATTCAATAAATATCGATAACTTTATAAGATTTGTTAACTTGACAAGTTTCGATAATCCCATAAACTTTTATGGTGTGATAACGACGACGATTCGATAAATTTCGGAAATTTTATTGCTTTCGATAATGAAATTTTTTTATGAATGAAGAATATTTCGATTCCTCTCAGTTACGCAAATTCTTATGTATTTCTCATGGTTTTCAATTTCGATTTTATCTTCGACTTTGCCTTCACTTTTTTTCTTAATCGTTTTTATCATTTATCCTAATTTCAAATGCGAAGTAAAAAAGTGTGAAAACAACTCAAATTGAACAGGTGGCAACAACAACTATACACAAATACGGGAATTTTTAAACGACGATTTTGGACGTAAGTTGCAACCAATTATAAAACCATAAAAACTCTCCTCATCTCATAAAAATATCTTTTCAATGGTGTTCTTGGTTCCCTTAGTGAAGTAAATTCGGTAGAATCGCCAAACGAACGGTTCGAGCCCCCTGAACCGCACCGACTAATTTTTTTATCCGGTTCACGCCTCTGGTATTTAGAACGCGAACTCGGTACGGTGTCTGGTCACGTTTTTATAATTTACTGACCAGTTACTGTAGAAAGATTTGTAAACAAAAGTGTTTCTATGTACGAATATGCTCGTCCATATATTACTTATGAAGGAGGAACGTATGTACGCCCAGCAGCCGTTTGATTTTATCATTGCTGCGGTTTCTGCACGCGCAAATATCTGCCTGCTGTGAAGGAAAAACAAAAACAAAAGAAGGAAAAACCGAGCAACGGCAATTCAAGCGAAATTAGAAGCAACCGCAGGAGACACAAGTCCGCGTCAGCGCAAGTTAAAGCAAAAGTTAGTTAATGCGTTGGCCATTTTTGTGGCTTTTTGCCACAGCTGTATGTCTGTCTGTCTCTTGGCGCACACAGCTCGCAGGTGGCAGCTGGCAGCCGGTAGCTGGCATTTAGCAGTCTGACGGTTGACTACACTTTTATGCGCTTAGCGTGAGCTTACCACATCCAAGCTAATCCTTTTTGATTAGCTAGCTGCCAACCGCACATTTACCGCGCCCACGCCTTTGTCTTTGCCTTTGCTGCCAACCACCTTCCCAACCTGCAACAAGTTGCAAAAACAGTATGTGAATGAAAACAGCAGCGAATAAATTGTTCAGCGAAGTTGTAGAAAAGAGCAGGTGGAGCAAAGAATGTGCAGCTATTAATTATGAAACGCTGCTGCTGCCGCACAAAGCAAAGCGCACCTGCCAGCGCTTAACAGCTCACATTCACACATCCCTTGCGCGCGTATGCCTCACCCTTTTTTCGTGCTTTATGGCCTGTTTCATTTTCATTTTTTTTTTCTTTCGGGCGTGCTGCAACACAAATTTCTTCCTTCAGCTTCCTTTCCTTAATTAATACTTATATTTGTAAGCTTTTAAAGCAGATTTTTTTAATGGCACTTAACCCTTGTAATTTGCTTCTTTTTTTTTCTTGTTTTTTTGCGCTTACCCTCCCCTATTCTTTGCTCTGTTAAACTCACTGCTTAAATAATAAATGAGATTTTCTATCTGTTTGCACAAAAGTTTAAGATCGGATTAGTTCACCCGTAACGTGGGGTCAATTAAAAAGTATTTTTTTTTCAAGTTGCTTAAAATAAAAATTTTTAATTAAAAATGCCTTGTAGCTTTGAAGAGAAGAAAAGTTTGTAGCGTGATTACTTAATGCGGCGCTGGATTAAAAAATTTACTTAAAAATTGTTGCCAGATTTTAGAGGGATACGTGGCACATTGGTTCAAAACTGGTATTTACTGTTCATAATTCACTGCAGCCTTTAGTTCTAACTCAAATTGGTATTTTTTTTTTTTTTATAAAATAAAGCTTATAAAATGTGCAAGAGACCAGTTGAGCCAAATTTTTGAATTTCCATGTCAATGATTTCAATTTTTAATGCAGAAAAAGTAGCAATTTTGAAGAAAATCAATTCTTCTCTTCCAGTTAATAGATGTTACATAATAAAAATTAGTTGAAAAATCCAAAAAAGTATATTAATTGTTACAAAAAAATTCCCGAAATTTAAATATTTTTTAGTTCTTAGAAAAATTTTAGGTATGCACTTTTATAGATCATGCAATTTTGATGTAATAAAGTGCAAATTTTAAGTGACAAAGAGTTTGCGTTGATTTTTAACGTTCAATAAAACAGCTCAACCAAAATTATTCAAAAAACTAAAAAAAAAATTAAAATAATTTCAGTTAAATTTTTTGTATAACATTTAGAATTTTTCTTGTGATATTTGTATTGTCTTGGGAAAACCATACAATTGTGTTCAACTAGTTTTTATAATGTGAAATTTATTAACAGGAACAGGAAAATCGATTTTCTTCAAAATTGCTACGTTGTGCGCTCTCTGTACTAAAAAATTTAATATAAACATATAAAAATTCAAAAATGGGGTTCAATTGGTTTCTTTCTAATTTTTCTAAGCTTTCATAAAACAAAAATTAATCAAATTGGTAGAAAAATTAAGGCCGCAGTGAATTAAGAACATTAAATTCCAGTTTTGAACCACTGTGTGTTGGCGGCAGGCATCTTGGCGCGGTGCGGAAGCTTAGCTGAATCACCAGGGACGGTGCTGACGGTGGTTGTGAATGGAAAATTTCCAAAAACTGTGTGTGATATCACGTAGGACAGACTAAAGTTAATTGAAAGATCGACCAAGGAGAAAAGCTTGGGTGTTAGTCCAGACAAAACTGACCTTGTGATCTTTACCAGGAAGTATAAAATACCCTCACCTCAGCTCCCTACCATAGGCAACACGTTTCTGAAGCTAGGGGAGCCCGGAAAATATCTAAGCGTAGTACTTGACAAAAAGCTGAACTGGGCAAAAAATGTACAAAAGCGTGTTAAGGAAGCAACGGTAGCTGTAGGCTGGCGATTGGTCGCAGCTGTTCCTTAGCATATTGGCTATACACGCTGGTTTTTAGGCCTAATTTACTCTACGGGGTCTTGATATGGTGGCCAAGGCTTCACAGAAAATCCACAACTGACGCACTTCAAAAGGTGCAAAGAACTGCGATGTTCTGTGGGGCTATACGCAGAACTCCATCGGAGGCAATGTTCGTCTTGTTCAATATTCTTCCAACTGAAATTGTTGGAAATTAATCAGCGGAGTGTGCCGGCTTGAGGCTGCGGGAACTACCAAGCCAGAGAGATACTCAGTATCACCACACTGAAACCCAGGAGAACTTAGATACACCGCATACGATTACTGTGCACAAGGTCTGAACTTCACAAAGGTATAGGCTTTGCATTCCAGACAGAGAATTTTCGTTATGAGGTCCTCTCGATGAAAATCATCACTCCACTTCTACACCGATGGCTCTAAGCTAGACGGATAGGTAGGGGAGCTGGTCATCTCAGCCCAACTGGGGCTTGAAACATCATTTTGCTTATCAAGCCACTGCAGCACCTTTGAAGCTCTCTCTATCTGCGATATAGGAGACGGTTGAACATCTACGTACAGGGGAAGTCATATGTAACAATATCTTCATCTACCCAAAAAGTCAGGCCGCACTCGACCGCATGCAGTTCAGAAACCGTAGCGGTCTGTCATAGATCTCTAAACGAGTTGACAGAGCAGTCTGCTCTTCACGTGGTATGGATGCCGGGGTAATGGAACATAGCAAGGTTCATGGCTTTAGGATTTTTCTAAGACCTAAACGACATAGTCCAAGTAGACCTACATCAACTTTTGGGTTTGGCGAAATCCACACGATGGTTTGAGTAGGAGGGTTCTAGCCATCCGCCTAGGTAAACTAGTGGGGTCACTGGTAGCCACTGCAAACTTTTTCTAGCGATTTATGTATATATGTACTTCTGCCAAGAAAAAACGGCTTTTCATAAACATACAGTCGTCGTTCGGAATCGGAATC
>NW_023461505.1:0-12412 GCF_013731165.1 Rhagoletis pomonella
GCCTAGAGATAGACGAAAAGTGCAGTTTGGCAGCGGACAGGGTGGTGTTGTCTTGCAATTCAATCAAAAAAAATTTAAGGAACACCTCCCTGTAAATGTCCCAATCGCTTGGTATGACCTTGATGCAAAGTGAACATTTGAACACACATTTACATGCGAGGCTGTAGCTCAGTGCGCAGAGATGCTTGCCACTATTTGTTAGCTTTCAGGAGGGTCCGGGTTCAAATTCCGTCAGAAGCGACATGGTTATAAAATGATAAAATTTATTTTTTTTGTGTTTCCGAATCATGAAAAAGCATCTGCGAAGTGCAGAACGCAATCTTACTCCAACGAAAAAGATAACCAAAAATGGACTAGCCCAGGATTATCTTACGGTCAGTGTTGATTGGACCGGTCTTTTTCCAATGACACGCCAATTCTGAATATGGCAGTTGAAACCATTCGCATGGGAATTATGAGGGACTAGTGCTGGTAACAATAAGGACTATCTGAGGGCTAACGTAGGGTGAGTCTGAATTGCTGCAGGGTCTGTACTGTAGTGTTTTCGGACGGTACTAGCTCTTACTGCCAATATAGGAGTATTACATATACATATGCCTAAACGATAAAAAATTGAATCGTTTCAACAGAAACGATTGCTTTTTTGGTAAACGCTAAAATTAATGTTACAATGAATCCTTGCTAGACAGCTATATTTTATACTAAGGAAGTTTTGAGATCGCGACGATTTAGTGAATTGGAGTTGCTCCATAAGATATTTGGGCTCTTGAGAAGTAATCACTTTGTCTTTTCAAGTCTTACCGCCCAATTCTGTGTTTTCTTGAAAAAATTTTTGTGGAGAAATTTTTTGAAGGTTTTTATCAAGTATTTCTGTGTCAATATTTATAAAACACAAAGCTCT
The DNA here is from genome assembly GCF_013731165.1 of Rhagoletis pomonella. Lineage (NCBI taxonomy): Eukaryota > Metazoa > Arthropoda > Insecta > Diptera > Tephritidae > Rhagoletis > Rhagoletis pomonella. The sequence goes on from NW_023461505.1 coordinate 902, forward strand.
ACGATTTCCACCTGAAGGGGACTGATTTCCACATGGGTGCAGCTGATTGCAATGTCACATATGAAAAATATGAATTTAAAAGCAAAAAAGCTTTATTGTTAGAAACAAAGATCTTAATAAACAAAATTTAATCGTTTCACATGAAATTCAAACTTGTCAATAGCAGTTTCAACCTTGGTAATTTATTTATCTAGAAAAGAGCTTTTGATTTCTGTGCTAGAATACCAATACTTGATAAATAATAAAAATTGACAAATTATAAAAATTTTTAATGTATCAAGTGCACAGATTAGGGCTGTTAGTCTTTTTTAGTACAACAGGTTCATATAAATTAAGGGGCACAATACATACATACATACATAATAATAAAATATGAAATCTAACAACAAATATCGAGAGAAATTCCAATCTAGATAAGGATTACAAATACAGATTAGTTCATCAATTTGAAGAGAAATATGTATACAACATAGCTTTAAATGCTAAATTGCTCTTGTTAAGTTTGCTTCTAACATAGGGCTGCCATAATCCTGAACCCATCGACCAGGACACTTATTCTCTATAAATACAGTTTCTTTGGTTCTGGCGTTGCATTATTTTGAAGTATTTTCTGATATTATAAGCACAGTACTTTTGTGGCAAATTCGTAGAACTGAAGGATTGATGATGATGAAGCTCTCTAGTTCTAATTTTTTGTTTTAATCATAAATAATAAATTAATAATATTAATATTAAATAATAAAAAAATTTCTCTTGACGGTGACGTTACTTGGAAAAATGGTCTTGAAGGCTTGCCATACCACCATTGGCAAATTTCCACTTATCCCACAATGCGCTTCATGATGATTTTTGCCATTTTGAATATGCATAACCTAAAGATAATTTAGGTAGGCTGTCTGAAGTTAAGACATTCTAAAAGACTTACCGAATAAGGACTGAAAAAAGTGATTCCCTGCATGCTTCCTAGAAAGGGTTTCCTATTTACAATTTAAGTTCTGAGCACATTGAAAACGACGAGCTGCGGGCCACAGCTTCCAGTTTGTTATCTTCATTATCTAAACGCTTTGTCGATGGCGACATGATTTTTGTTTAACGCGGCAGCGAGTTCATTTAAAAAAACGGCCTCGAGCTCAATATAAATTGTTAAAAAACAATTAACAATTAATTACAAATTTTTTCTCATAAAAAAATATTTTAAACAAAAAGATTACTAATTAGTAATACAATTTAATACCTTATTTAAATAACACAGTAAACTTGCTTTAATTTTGTATACAACTTATTATGTAAAAGGTAACACATGGTGTTTTTATAATTTTCAATTCTTATCAGTATTTATGTGCACTTTGCTTACCTAAAAATCATGACCATCATATATAAATATAAACAAATGTCAAATAAATATCAAATCAATAGCGTCTCATGTTTAATAAAATATAGTAATAGTTCTCTTGGATTAAAAAATGTCCGCTCAAGACTGTGCAGAAAAATTGCAATCGAACTTTTGTTTTCTTTGTGGAAAATTTATATTAAAAACAAGTTTATTAAATACAACTCCAATTGTTGAATCTCTCTATAAACAATATTTTGACCAACCAATTATAAAAGCTGAGTCTTGGGTTCCGAGCAAGATATGTAGGACCTGTTACAACCATTTACAAAAATGGCGCAAAAAAGAAATTGATCAATTGATGTTTGGTGTTCCTGCAATTTGGTATAAGCCAGGTAATTACATAGTGACAGCAATGTTTATAAAAGTAGACTTCATCAAGATTTTTACGTTTATATTAGATGTACATAACAGTGATACATGTCAAAAATATTTAAACTATCATGCTGGTGACAACCGAATAAAACGTCGCAAAAGAGAGTGCGTTGAAAGTTTGTATGTGCGGTTACCAAGGCCACATAGTTAGAATATCCCAGCACCGGAACGAAGAAGCCCTCATCAGTCAACTGTGTATGGAAGATTCGTAAATATACCCGACGAATTCGATGAAACATATGTTCCTTCTGAAGCTACTGCATTTGTAAGGCTTATTACACAAGGACGGTGAGATGGATTCGTGAGAAAACTAGCGCTATCAAAAACGCAAGCAGAAGAGTTGGCGAAATTTTTGAAGAGTGGAAACCACTTAGCTCAAGATGTTAGAACGTCGGGCTATCGTAAAAGGCAAACATCTATAAAACAATTTTTTACTGTAAATTACGCTAATACTTTCACCTATTGTCATCAGTGTTGCCAGAACTTTTTGGACGATTCGGCTAAATTGGCAAATAAAACCGGCTAAAAACGGCTAAAATGTTTCAACTAAAATTCACATGTTTTATTTAAATAAATCACGAGTAAAAAGACTATTTCTTGGAGAGGAGTTACAAATTCGAGCCGGAAAAAATTTTGCCAGCAAGAATTGGCAATTAGGAAAAACATTTGATTGTGGTACATGGTTGGATTTTTTGTCGACGATAATTTGAATAAACAAGTTCGTGAAATTTAAAACTGGAGCGATTTTAAAATGAAAAATGTAAGTTAATACTTGTTTACTTAATTAACTTAGTTAATTCCAATGATTTGAAAGGTACTCGGAAAAAAAACTGTATTCTTAATCGGAATGCAATCTCAACTAGAGTCGATATAGTAAACCCGACAAAGAAATTGAATAGTATATTGAAGAAAGTCGGACTGACAAGATATATAAACGTAGATCCTGTTTTTTACCCCTCTGAAATAATTTTAAAAATTCTATACAAATTTCTTTTGTTTGAAATGCAACCGTGGACACTAGCTGGCAGAAAAGCTTTCAAATTTGCGTTCGTACAGAAAATTGCAAGTTTCTCTACATGAGAGAGAATTTGGGAGCATTTTTTCTTACTATCTGATATTTGGAGTGATAATTCTCGCTGGATTTTCGACGAACAAACCTATTATCTTCCCTACAAGGCCTTTTCAGACTGACCGATTCTCAATACACTCAAATAGAAACCAAAACATAAAAAACGCTGTAAAAATTTCCCTTCAATTTTAAGGCAGTAAAATAACGACCTTAAGTTAACATCAACCGAGTCCATATGTTGACAAGGGATGCAAAATCACAGTTACATAAATGAACTGGTCAGATTTTTCAGAAATCCCTTCAATTCTGATGTAAAATATGATGCCAAAAGGCTGCAGATCTCCCATTTGGATAACCGATTCATATGACCGGCAGATGTCTCGTAGGATTCCCAGAGAGTTTTGCTTTACATAAAAATTTGTGCTCTTGTATTTTCATTTTGACTCACTTCAGTGTTGGTTCCTTTAACTCAAGTTGGCATTCGGTTTTTGGAATTTAAATGAGTTCTCAGCAAAAAAGTTTGTTTAAAAAAATACATATATGTACATAGTACTTGAAAATATCAAATTTTCCCTTACCTTAAACCTTCGGAAATGATGTTTTGTAATTTAGGCAGAATTGAAACTGCGCTATCTGGGAAGACAATATCTACATGTAATATTTATTCTGTTTGTTGGCATTATATCCAAACACAAATGCATCTTAAGTGTCTTAACGGTGAACCAATTTCTTATTTTCTCAGTTTGCGAATAAAACTTCACACTTAAAATTAAGACATTTATAACAAACATTTTATGAAGAAAATCTCTTCTTCGTTTAAAATAAAAATAAGCGAAATCGGCCCAATTTCATACAACCCTGCCTGACATGAAAATTTTCTCCACAATAAGGCTAGTAGCCATTTCTAACAGATTTTGGGTCGCTTAGTCAAAAATGGAAACATATATACATATTTGAAATTTAAGAAAACAAGGCAAATAGCAAAATCGGCTAAAAACGGCTTATTTTTTTTCTGCAAAACGGCTAACAAATCGGCTTCCGGCTAAATCGAAATTTCTCCGGCTGTTTGCTATCGCAACCGGCTAAATCTAGCCGGAAAACGGCTAAAATGGCAACGCTGATTGTCATGATATCACCGGTTTAATGAACGAGATCAATATATAGCTCACGATCCGCCCGATTGGCGCCTCTTCATAGACTCAAATAAAGCCAGTTTAAAGGCAGTCTTGTTATATAAAGACAAAAGCAAACCACCCGTTCCATTAGCGTACAATACAGATAAGGCTGAAACCTACAATAACTTAAAAGTTCTTCTAAATTATATCCAATATGAGCAATTCCAGTGGAGAATATGTGCAGACATGAAAGTAGTAGCTACTGTCATGGGATTGCCACCATCTGCATGGCCAAGGAATATTTGCTTTATTTTTTTTGGGACACGAGGTATGCCGAAGGCCAATACAACAAAAAAGATTGGCCACTGCGAGACGAATATACTGTTGGAAATGCAAACATTATCAATAGTCCGCTAGTGAGTCGCTATAAAATCCCAATTCCGCCACTACATGTCAAATTGGGACTAGTAACTAATTTCGTCAAGTCATTTATTAAGCGTAATGATGCCGCAAAAACATGTCTCAGGAATATGTTTCCTAAACTATCATATGCTAAAATTGAAGCTGGTTAGTATGTAAATTATATTTGGATTATATACTTTATTTTATATGCATCTATGTGTATACAATTAGAGGTATTTTTAACGGTCCGGACATTCGCCAAATGTTAAAAAGCGGAGACTTTACAAAATCATACGATGCGAATGCAGCGATTGCTTGGAGTGCATTAAAGGTAGTTATCACTAATGTTCTTGGCAATCAGCGTCATGAAAATTTCCGTGGATATGTAAATAACCTGATGGAACCGTTTTCTAAAGCGAATGTTCATATGTCGCTAAAAGTACATTTAATGCATGCTCATCTTGACTGGTTAGAGAGACAACTCTCAACTGAATCTGATGAGCAGGGAGAACGCTTTCATCAAATTGCTGTTCCAATGGAGGCCCGGTACAAGGGAAAAAAGTTAGACGCCATGATAGCTGACTTATGTTGGTGGCTAAAAATAGCTAAGGAAAACTTGATGGTGAACTTGAATGTTGATTCAAACAATATGTCAAATTAGTTTTTAGCGTTTTAAGCGTTAATTTTTACCAACAGCCCTGTTAAAAGTGAAGCAAAAGTATATGTAACAGAAGTCTATGGAATATAAAAATACCATGGTTTTTGATTTTTTACATAACAAGTTACATATAAAATTACATGTTATCTTTTGTTTTATTTAAATTAAGTATTCAATTGTATTACGAAGTATACAAATACGCATATCAGAAGAAAGAAGGTTTAATTGCATTTACAACGATATCAATTTTTTAAAAATCGGTTAATAATCTTTTTGTTTAAAAAATTCTTTTTATAAAAAAAGGTATTTTTTTAGTTTTTAGTGTTTTTTCTCAAATTTTTACATACGAAGTATACAAATATGCATATCAGAAGAAACGGGGGCTTAATCGCCTTTTTTTTTAAATCGGTTAGTAATTTTTTTTTATTCTTTTTTTAAATTTGTATTTTTTTCAGTTTTTTTCTTAAATTTTTATATACGAAGTATACAAATACGCATCTTAGAAGAAAGCAGGTTTAATTGCGTTTACAGCGATATCAATTTTTTAAAAATCGGTTAATAATATTTTTGTTTAAAAAATTCTTTTTATAAAAAAGGTATTTTTTAGCTTTTAATGTTTTTTCTGAAATTTTTACATACGAAGTATATAAGTATGCATACCAAAAGAAAGGGGGTTTAATCACCTTTGCAATGATATCAAGTTTTTTTTAAATCAGTTCAAAATTTTTCGAACTATAAGGTTTTTAGTTTTTCGAAGACCCGACCTTTGACCCCTCACAGCATTTTTAATAAAAGTCTGCGCAAAAAAAGTTACGAGCAAAAGGCGGACTACATCTATATTTTTAGTTTTTTAGTTATTTACATATAATAATTAAGAATAATTTTTTACCAAAGGTCCTATTTTGAACTTCGAAGGCCCATATCTCGATTTCGGAGGCTAACCTCGAAAAACGGAGAAATGCATTTTTTTTACCTAAGACTCAGTCTCTTAAAAAAATGGGTTTGGTCCAATACCCAGAAAAAAAGTTGATTTTGCCGTACAGTGTTATATTACCATTCGAAACTTTTTGGGGCATATTCATAATCGAAATAAAATCGACGCTAAAGTTATTTATAGCTTTTTGACATAATTTTCGATGGAAAATCTGTCAAAAAAGAGTCGATATATTAAAAAGACGCAATATCATATTTTGCATTTATTAACCCTTTAGTCACAAAAAAGGAACATTAGTAGATAACAATTTGTATATAATTTATAGCAGATTATATCTTTGTACCGGTAGCCACGAAAATAAATTTTGCACAAATAACTTGGGGAAACGCTAAGCTACAAAAACGGTGCATTAGAAGTACCGGGCACTTTTCCGAAAAAATTTGGACATAATAAAAAGGTCAGCCAAAATCTGGTCAGAGGTGTAATTTTTAAGTGCCTTTGAAAAGTGAATACTAAAAACATTTTTAAACACGGAAAAAAACAAATATATTTTATGAAAAAATTGTCAAAATGTGTATATAGAGTTTTTAATTAAAGAAAATTGGTAAAAGTCGCCTGGCTTTTAAGAAAAGTTTCAAAATAAGCCAATTTTTAAAAAGTCGATGTCAGGGGGCATCGATCTCTAAAAAGTGTCAATTTGACACCTTAGTCGCACAACGGTAACACTGTCACCAGATATTGTTCAACATGTTAAAAAAAATTTTTCATTATCGATTTTCGACTACTAATGATTTTCGACTTAAATGGGTGTCTTCATTGACGTTCATTAAAAACCAGGACGATTTTAGTATGGGCCAGGACACTAGGACAAATCCTTCAAACAAATTCAGGGCAAATCCTGGAAAACCAGGACGTCTTGCTGCCCTATTCTAACATTAATTGGAATGGAGTTCCAGATTCGTACAGCGATAATGAACAGTCTTGTGGAATTGCTAAAATTGTATAGAGGTAAGATTAAGTCGCACGATAGCTCCGACTTAGGAAAGATAAGTTTTTCATATAGGTAATAAGGTGTCTTAGTATTCATAAGTCGGAAAAGGAAAATGCAGTTTCTGACCTTTATGTAGTCGGAGATTTCACGCCCCAGCAAGGAAGACCTCCAGGCAGAATTTACGAATAACAAATACGTTCCGAGTGACATGATTAAATAAAATGTCAATCATATGGGCAGAGGCGGAATTAGGTTTGCTATATCAACTCTGAGTACGTTATTTTAGGAACAATTAACTGACGTGCTAGCATTTGTCTAGTGGCAACTGGAGTTAAGGATGCAGAAAGCCTCAGATTTATAAGTATTCCATTTACTTTGCTCACTACAGAGTTAATTTGATCACAACAGCTAAGGTTAGAGTTGATAACAACCCCCAAGTTAGTTATTTTGGTAACCAGTTTTAGGGATTGATTATTAAAATATAGCGAAGGGATACTGTCGATATTAAATTTCTTCTTGTAGACTTGTAATGCATAAGACTTGGAGGGATTGGGACAAATTCCCTTCTTAGTAATCCAACATAAAACAGAGCCTAAGTCTTTGTTTAAATTTATTACAATAACTTCCGTATTTTCGAAGCAGCCGGAGAAATAAAGTTGAATGTCATTAGCATACCCATGCATTCTGGCATACGTACATGCCCGAAAAATATCATTTGTACATACACTAAATAATAAAGGACCCAAAATGTACCCTTGTTGTACGTCCCGCATCAAACGCTTATCATGCGAGACTCTGGGCCCAACTTTCACTCGCTGATACCGGCCCGTTAGGTACCAGTGAACGGTCAACAGAGTTAAATGCCTTACTAAATTCAAGCAAGCATGACAGTGACAATTTATCGGTGTCAAAGTTAATTCTGAGATCATCAATAACACAGGTTTACAAAAAAAAAACTTTATGCATATTATACCAAAACTATTTATGAGGTCCGATAGCCTCCACCACGTCAAGTTCATGGTCATTTGGAGGTTAAGTAGAGAAAAATTCATTGAATAACCCTGAAAAGTCAATACAATTCTTCTGAATTTGACCTTGGCATGACCTCTAGATGACCGAGAGGAATCAAGGGGCCCCCATATACGGATGAAGCGACAACAAAAACAAAAAATTTATTTTTGTTCTTATTGAACAAATTTTGTATCCTTTTTGACCCTCAAATGACCTCGAAGCTGATATTATGGAAGTTAACGGAAAAAATATGTCATGGCTCCGATTCGCTTCAAATTTTTTTATGGGTTCTTTACATGAAATAAGCTAGCACGAATTTATTTATTTTTTATTTATTTATTAAGTCTACGGAAAAATGTTTTCTTACAGACAAATGAGATAAAAAATTTAGATATTTAAGTATGTATGATATGTTACAGAGTAAACTAATTATACATACTAGAGTGCCAGTTACTGTCGAAATTCGACAGTTTTTCTATTTTTAGAAGCCTTGGAGAGGTTTTCTAACTTAACACGTAGCAAAACTTATACGGTACAAATTAACTAACCGGAAAATCTTCTGCTAAAACGTAACTAAATTTTTTTTATCTGAGAAGGTCTTTGGAGAACTTCGGCAGGACTTGGAATTGACCCGATACATTCAAGTTTATCGATAAATTTCGTTACACTCTGTTAGGACGATTAAATTCGATAAGCAGTGATAAATCGATAAGCTTATATAACCTTGAAATTTCGATAAATCGATATATTTTGAAAATTACATAAACTTCGCTTCGTTGAACCATCCAATTTCAGTAGATCAATAGTTATCGATAACTCTGTAAGTTGAAAGAACTCCATGCATTACTACAACTCGATAAATTTCGTTAAGTCTATAAATAATGATAATTCAATAAATATCGATAACTTGATACATTTCTTTAACTTGACAAATTTCGATAATCCCACAAGTTTTTTTAGCTCGATAACTATCCGTAAATTTCGACAACTAAGTTTCTGTGTCTATAAATTTCGACAACTCAATAAACATTGATCAATTTGAATAATTCGATACGTTGTGATAACTTAATAAGCGTGGATAAATTTCGATAATTATAAACTTCGATGATTCGATAAATTTCAGTAACCTTTATGGCTGATTTTATTTCGATTCCTATCGGAAAATTTCAACTCTGTTAACCTAATTCTTATGTAATTCTCATTGTCTCCATTTTCGCCTTTATCTCAATTTTCGTCTTTATCTTCACTTTTGCCTTTTTTTAGTCTTCATCGTTATCGCTTGTTTCTTCATTTTCATATTTATCTCTATTTCAAAGTTTAATTTCAAATACGAAGTAAAACAAAATGCTAAACAGCTTAAATTGAACAGGTTGCAAAAGCAACCATACACAAATATGGAAATTTTTAAACAACGATTTTCAACCAATTTCGAAACTATAGAAACTCTCCTCATCTACAGAAAATTACCTTTCCAATGGTGTTTTTGGTTTTGAAATCGGTAACTTTACCTTGGTCTTCATCTTTGTTTTTATCTTTCACATCTTTGCTTTTATTCTTTTCTTTTTCTATTTACGTAGATGAGATGAGGTGCGATGACGTGATAAGATATGTCGTGATTTAATGTGATGTGATAGGATGTCATGTCATGTGTTGTCATATCCTCTGATGTCATACCATATGATGTCATATCATGTGATGCCACGTCATGTAATGCCATGTCATATCATACGATGCCATATCAAGTGATGTCAAGCCATGTGATGTCATGCCATATAATGTGATGTCATATCATATAATGTCATGTCACGTGATATCGTGTGATGTTATTTTTGCATATTCCTCTTCACCTTTACCTTAAAGTGTTTAAATTTACTTTGATCTTCGTTTTGCCTGTACCTCTAGGCATCTTTGTTTTTGTTTTTATTCTCAAACCGCTAAACCGCTGAGAACCATTTCCATGTGCATTATTCCCCTTGAATTTGACAATTTACTCCCAACCAACCAACTGCCGCTAAAGCAGTTTCACTTCATAAATTCAAGAAATGTTCTTACTCTTTCAGTTACCCTACTTCTTATGTATCTGTCATTGTCTCCATTTTCGTCTTTATCTTCATTTTTGCCTTCTTTTTTGACTTCATCTTCATTCATTCATTTCTTCATCTTCATATTTATCTTTATTTTAAAGCTTAATTTCAAATGTGTAGTGAAACAACAGGCGAAACATGTCAAATTGAACATGTTGCAGCAACATGTATACACAATTCGAAAATGTTTAAACGACGGTTTTGACGGTAATTTTCAATCAATTGTAAAACCATAAAAACTCTGCTCATCTACGGAAAAATGCCTTTCCAACGGTGTTCTATGTTAGCGTATTAATATATAGATTCATTTGTAATAATAATAAAAATAATATAAAATAGCAAGTTGGGTAGCTGGAGAGGCCTAGTCTCCAGTCTACTTTTGTGTGCGGCGGGCGGAAAGTCCTAGTTTCCGCTCCGCGCTGTGGACGAACTGTTGGGCGTGGTCGGAATTCCGAGTTTCCGATCCATGCTCGTATTGTCTTAAACGGTCGCGAAAATATACGAAGCCGTTACAATTGTACTAAGCAGTCATAGATATTGTGTAATTTTTGTTCCCGGTTAAAGATATTTATTTATTTATTTAACATGTTGAGCAAAGTTTTCTTTATTACAAAAAGCGATTCAGACAACGAAAAGCATCATGCATTTCTAGGTTTGATTTATAAATACTCAACACAAGTTTAAAATGTCTCGAGGGTATTGTACAAAAATTTATCTCGCTCAGTAAAAAGGGACTAATGACTATCCCGTTCATTAGTTTAATTAAAAAAAGAACCCCAAGCATCTCTCTACGACTTTGAAGTGTCGGCAAATCTATAAGCTTCAGGCGATCTTTGTAGGGTGGGAGATTTTAAGACGAATCCCAACGTACATTTTTTAGGGCAAATAACAGGAACTGTTTCTGCCCTGATTCGAGCTTGTCGCTATGAATTGGATAACTAGGATTCCATACTACAGATGCATATTCCAAAATCTTACTATAAAGGTAAAATGAACTTTAGTGATATAAGGATCGTTGAACTCCTTAGCCCAGCGTTTAATAAAAGCCAACACTCCTCTAGCCCTAATCACGCAGGAGTTTGTGTGAGACTTGAATTATAGTTTCGGATCCATAGTTACACCTAGGTCAATGAAATTAGTTACTTGCTCAACATTGTGGTCAGATATCACATACAAATTTGAGTGGAACGATTTTCTAGAGAAGGACATGAATTTGCACTTTTTAAAATTGAGTGACATGGAAATGGCTTCACACCACTCGAAAATGTTAGTTAGGCCAGCTTGCAAATGCTCCCTATCTTCTGCACTACTAATGTTCTTAAAGATCTTAACAGCGTACATTAAGCACTTCGAATAATTCAATACCTTAGGAAGGTCACTTATAAATAAAATAAACAAGAGGGGACCAAGATGGCTGCCCTGAGGTACACCGGACGTGACATGTATTGCAATTTTTAAAAATTACTCTTTGTTTCCTATCTA
>NW_023461505.1:12812-25438 GCF_013731165.1 Rhagoletis pomonella
TACTAAGTAAGAAGAAAGCCAGCTGAGAATAATAGGAGGGAAACCAATTCGATCAAGTTTATATATAAGGGTTGAATGTGATAATTTATCAAATGCATTGCTGAAGTCAGTGTAAATCAAGTCCGTTCGGAGACTGTTTTTAAACCCATTAGATACATAAGTAGTGAAATCAAGTAGATTAGACAAAGTTGATTTACCTTTGCAAAAACCATGTTGCGATAAGTCAATAATAGAAGTAATAGAGAGAGATAGTTCTTCCGTAACGATTGCCTCAAAAACTTTAGGAATAGCACAAAGCTTCGCAATTCCTCTATAGTTTGCGATGTTAGTCCTACTTCCGTTTTTATAAAGTGGCAAGATAAACGAATCCCTCCAGGAAGATGGGAAGACAACCTATTTTAGGGAAGCATTAAAAATATTTGCCAGAGGCTTTTACAAATACTCTGCACAACTTTTAAGGACACTTTTTGGTATACCGTCTGGGCCACCTGAATACGAAATTTTCCAACAATTCAAATGAATGAGGACATCCTCAGCAGATATCGATGGAATTCGGATGCAATCAAATGATGGTAGAAGGAATGGGTAGCTAGATAGATTCGAATTTGGTTGGGAAGGTGCAGAGTAGTTTGACTCGAAGGAACTAGCAAACATATCGGCAATAATATTTTCGTCACTGGAGACTAAGTCATTTAACTTCAATGTCGAGGGATAACCGTTAGTCTTACGCTTTGCGTTCACAAAGGCGTAAAACGATTTGGGACTAGGAACTATATTGAGTCAAACCCTGTGAATATAATTATTGTAACACTTTTTGTTCAATACATATTTATGCCTAAGAATGGAGTACGCAGAGTAGTGAGAAGACAAGCTAGATTTTTTGTAAAGCTTAAATGCTTTGGATTTTTGATTTTTTAAGCATTTTAATTCGCCAGTAAACCAACATTCTGGCGAAATCCACAATAAAGTCTAAATTTATGACCTTTGGTTTTAATATAGCCACACCCATTTCTAGAATATTCTTTGATTGAAAAAGTTTGGAATAAATTTTGTTAACGAAGCGATATTCTGCCGAAATCCGCAATAAAATCCGCATTTCGCTAACTTTAGTCCTGCAATTGCCACGCCCATTTCTAGGGGTTTGTCGCCTTACAGAAAAATCTTGCCATACAAATATTATTTCTGGATAGGTATTCTATCGAAATCCGCAATAAAATTTTACTGTTTGCAAAATCCCGATGTTTAACACCTTACTAAATATATCTCATCATAAGTTTTCAAAAATAAATAACTAAAAATTGTTGGTTCTCACAAATCAAACCATCTCGCCATAAAGAAACATATTTTAAAAATGGTTCTTGAAAAACCCCCATTTTTCCAATCACGTCTTTTATAGAGAATTAAGCAAGGATTAAGATGGTATAATTTTTAATCCCTAACTTACTGGTCTTCACTATGCAAATCAATTTCAAAAAGTTCAGCTGTTAATAGCTTCAGGACAATCTTAACTATCTTATATATAGAAATTTTAAGCCCGTTTCTTTAGATTTAAAACGACGTTAAGATGAAGTCTTCCATGAGCAGAACCCGAGTTATAACGATTTGAAGAAGTGCATGACTAGTCAGAATCACGAAAAAATGCAAACGTTGACAGATAATAAATATCTCCGAAGAAAAAAAATTAAATAAATTTCCTGGAATACGTGTTAACTTATTTCATGTATAGAACCAATAAAAAAATTTTAAGTCAATCGAAAGTGTGACACCAAATTTGGTGTCCGATATGAAAAAAGAATGTCTAATATATGAATTTTCAGGTTTATTCAATGACTTTTTCTCTAATTCACCTTCAACTTTGCCGCGACATAGCCCCAAGTGGCATAATTCCAATTTTAAAACTTGGGATTATGTAACTCCTTGTGTACTGACATATTTTCAAACAAAAAGGCGACAAAATTCCAAATCCGTCATGTAATTTTGCAAACCAAAATATTTTGGAAAGTTCAAGAGCAAGGATAAAATTTCTATCAGAGGAGCTGGTTTTGCCTTCATTATTTTCTTGTCAACGCCTATAGGCGATCTAAAATTACAACATACATTGAAAACCGAAATAATGCATATGGCAAAAACCGAAATAAAGCATACATGCACAGTTTCGGTTGAAACCGAAATAATGTCTAAATGCACAGTTTACATATGCGCAATTTCGGTGCTCCTACAAAATCGTATCGACAGGTCGCGACCTCTAAATGACCTTTAAAAAATCTATAAAAATAGGCAATAATATTTCTCATAAAAACTAATAAAATTAGGGGGTAGGGTATTGAAATTTCCAAAAAAAAACATTTTCGATGGGCACCCTAGTGTAAATACATATATATGTATGTATATATTCATAAGGCTCATAAGCATATCATAAGCTTAGTATATAATTTCCGTACGTGATACTCGTACTTTTTTTCGTTATTAAGGTTAGCTTTTGAAATGGACCGCCTATAGTGTTGGTTATAATTGTTTTTAGTATCTGCTGCGCGCATTTAAATACCAACACACGCACGTGGAAATTGTTACGCGATTACAGGGAATTCACCTCTATTTGTTGCATGGAAGGAATTTCCTTGTCGTTGACATATGACATTGTGCTAACATGAATCCAATTATAACACATTAAGGAAAAGCAATTGCATGGCTTGACTGCGAAATAACAATGACAAATAATAACGGAATAATTTTTCTTATTGACACGCACACAAGCAACCTCAGAGTATGCCATGTGAATTCTTTTTCGAGTACTTGTACGAGAACCTGAGGTGAAAAGCCAAAATACGCAGCAAACTTAATGGTTAAGGAACTAGTATTCAATAGGCGAAAGTGATACGTGTTGAATTAAACTTTATTCATTTTGGAATTCAGTCATTTTCGAAACTAGTTCTTATATACTCTATGCATGTACAATGTACATACATATGTATTGAGGCTAAGCTTGTCAACTGCTGACAGTCCTCCTTTGCCACGAAATGTCCTCCGTCCTAACCAAAGAGTTAAAACTCCTCCCCGGAAGCCAAGTACTCCTTTTTATCTTTTTTATTTCACAATTTTAATTGATTTGATATAAATATCGTGAATTAAATACTTTCAGAAATAGAATATGATGAAGACAAATCTTAAAATGAGAACCATTTCATCAAACTTGCACTAAAATATATTACATTCAATATAATATCAATGGTTCGGTATTTCTGAAGAGCGTTGGTTAACGAAAATTTTCAAAGTATCTTTAAATTCCGGATTTTGTACTTTCGATGAAGTTGAAGGAATTGTAAATAGAATTGTAAATGTAAACATGGAATAACTACTAAACTAACTAACGCAGAAATACTAAGAAGAGGGCAATGAGAAGGCAAAATTCTTTGTAGAAACGAAAAGGCCATTACAATACAAGTTCATGAAGTCTTGGGATCATATTTTTTCCCAAACTTCACGCATATTCTCACTTACTTTCAATTGATTTTTGGCCTTGATTTTAATGAATACGAAAGCATACAGTTCTTGTTCGCTTAGATAAGCTGACCAACCGTCCTCCTTTGAGGAGGATTGTCCTTTTGATTTAACTAATCGCTGTGAAAGTTGAACAGTGTTATCGCCTTTTAGCCTTAAACAATAATATTTTAGCCTAAGTATGTTCGTTGCATTGGAGCGCAAATCTGCTTAAAAAATTCTAGAAAATGTGTTATTTCACATCCAAGAACATAAGCAAAAATAACACAGGCCTGTGTGGTTTTCGAGAAAATGACTTTTATAATTTTTCTTAGCATTACCGTGCATTACTTCGAAATAACATACGTCGATCCAATTATCTTAGCCTCTTTATGAGTATTATTACTAATACTATTGGTTTTTTAAGGAAAAATTCTATTCTAAATTAATTAATTTTTGGGGTTTCATGCAAATTGCTAAAAATTCTATCATGTAAGTACATGTCATCAATAAAAATTAATCTCGACGTGCTGGCAAAGAACCAAAGATGTATTTTAATTTAACCCTGCAAAAATCGTTGGACCATGTAGTCTATTTGTGGTATATTGGAGTACTTACAAAAGTGCTCCTCTGTCATGCTGTAGCGGACCAACTCGTGTCTCTGCACCAGCTTATTGTTTTGTTTGTTCGTGTTTTAGCGAAATGTGATTGAAGTTAAGCATTTGAAAGTACATTTGCATGTCTGGCTGTAGCTAAACGTGTAGAGATGCTAGCTATTATTTCTTAGCTCCCAGCATGTTCGGGTTCGAATGTCGTCAGAGGCAACATGTAATTTTTAATTTTTGTTTTTGGTTTTTATTCATTTCAAAAAAAGCATCTGCGAAGTGAAGAACAAAAGCGTGTACAAACGAAAAAATATAACAACAATGTCATTGGAGTATGTTAGGAGTAGTTTTGTGCTACTCTGATGTAATGCAGAGATGGAGTATATGGTCCTGCCCTAGGACATCGCAATGTTAATTGGACCATATTTTTTATATGAATTGTGGTTAATTTTGGAGTACTCCTTGGTCCTTCGGGAGTACTCTTTACATGCATGCATGGAGTATTCGCGATTTTTGCAGGGAACATACCTAGATTAGGGCTGCCATAATCCTGAACCCATCGAATAAGGCACTTATCATCCAAATCAAAAACGAAGATACAAGTAAATATGGTGCCAATATATTCCCTATAAGTACAGTTGATTTGGTTCTGATATTATAAGCAATGTAGTTTTTTTTAATTATAAAAGAACAAATTTATCTTTACGGTAACGTAACTTCGAAAAACGCGTCTTGAATGTTTGCCTAAAGCAGTGTTTGCATTGTTTAACTTTGCGTTCAACATTTCCTTGCAACTCAACGCAGGGTTGCACGGAAAAAAGTTGAATAGCTAAAAATATCAAAATATGCAAAATATCAAAATATTCGCCATAAAAAGGCGTTTGCATTGTTCAATTGTGCATTCAACTTTTGGTTGAACGGCCTTTCAACTAATCGCTTTCAACAAAGTTGGCCTCCAGCCAACATTTAGCCATTCAACTTTTTTTCATGCAACCCTGCGTTGAGTTGAACGCAAAGTTGAATAATGCAAATACTGCTTAACCACCATTAGCGAATTTCCGCATATCCTACAACGCGCTTCATGATCAATTTGCCATTTTGTATATGCATAACCTAAAGATAATTTAGGTAGGCTGTCTTATGTGAAGCCGTTCTAAAAGACTTACCCAATAAGGACTAAAAAAGTGCTTCCCTGCATGCTTCCTAGAAAGGTACGAATATACTTAAGAATAAGTTTATATTACTTAGCATTACAAATAAGATTCAATAATCATTTCATATCTAAATAAAACTATTTGATATGAACCTTAAATAAATTCCTTAAAGAAGTATGATTTTTAAGAATTAAGAAAAACTTTAAAAGAACTTCATCAAACGACGTCCCACAGAAGCCCTTCTGAAAGCTAGTATTTTGAGTAGCGAAAGCAAAAGCCCTTCAATCTGTGCCGCTCCATACAAAAAATTAAGGAGACAGGAATAACTTTCAGAAAGGCCTTTTGGATAAGATTTTGGTAACTGATATTATCTACTGGGTATTATTTATGTATGACCCCTCAGCCGTGTACCTGATAAGGAACTTGCACTTTTTCGGCATTCGCCTGAAAAAATAAGATTTCAACCAAATAAACTGAACAGAAAGAAGATACGCCCACCAGATATTTAACATGTTAGAAAAAACGTCAGTTTTCGACTACAAATGACAGAAGACTTAACCCTTTTTCTTAGGAAAAATCTGCATTGTGTCTGCATTGACCTTCATTAAAAAACTAGGACAACTGAAGTGTGAATCAGGACACCAGGACAATTTGTCTAAATCAGGACAAATCCTGGAAAACCAGGACATCTGGAAGCCCTAACCTAGATATTAAAAAAGAAAAAACTATTGGAACGGGGAAAAATTAGATTTCGCATTTCGTAATCCAATAGAAAACAGCTATTTATTTTTATATTATTTATTTTCAATTATTTTCTTATAAAAATATAGTTCATTCTATAACAAACACCATACAAATTCACGTTTCAAACTTTATGCAAATATTAAAAAAATTCATCGAATTTTCACCAAATTTTAAACTTTTTTTAAGAATTTTGGGAAAAATTTTGCGTATGCAGCTTTATAGCCCAAGCAATTTTAGTGTAATAAAGTGCGAGAAGAAGAAATTTTCATATGTCTACAAAATAACGTGGATTTTTGGCATTTTTTTACGGCGTCATTCATTTCCTTCTATACAAAATATGTTCGAAATTTTTTGGCTGAGATTTTCTATGCGGAACCAATTGCTATTCCGCGCAAAGTATACTGAATTTTTTTATGAAACTCGGTGGGGATACTAATGGAAGGCTTCTTTAACTATATTTATCACTTTCACAATGTTGTTGCTAATAGTACTTAAGTTATTTGTTGTTAAAATAACCTCCGTACTATCACTATATTTTATTATAAAACTACACTTATCACTTTTATTTATACAAATATACTATCCTTAAAAGGTTCGCATGCGTTTGTAATACTTTAATATACAACTATTAATTAGTTAATTAAGTAAAACGCGTTTATAAATGTCTTCACAAACTTTAACACATTTCACAAACAAGCACAAATAACAATGGCTGACAGCAACACAAAATGTGTGCCACCATACGTTACAAAAAAAATACACCACAAGAAGTGCGTATAATTACGGGGTATAAGTGCACAGTACGTACATTGCTATTATTAGAAAACATATTATTAGGATCGATAGGGGTTTTACTCCTGATCATAACGATATAATTTTTTTCGGGGGGAAATAATATTGGTGATAGCGCACTTTAGCTTACGCGGCCAAAATTGGACGAAAAATGTCGAAAGTGGTATAACGCAAGTAAAAATTGTGACTTTTGGCAATTTTTCTAAGGGGTCCCTAGGGCCCCATAGGGGGCCCAGGTGGCCGGGGGTTGTACAATACGTTGAACTTTCGGCGAAGGCTGTTAAAAACGTTGTTGTTGTTTCCATAAATAAATAAGAGTACTTTGCATAATTTAAACGTTTTCTTTGAATAAAAATTAGTAAGTATAGGCTATAATACGTAAAATTCATTAACTTATATGTATATTTTACCATAAATCAATACTTCGGTAAATAATGAAAATTTTTAATAAAAAATCGCGCGATTTTTTATTAAAAAATTTTCGCCTGCGCCGCTTTTCCATAAAAATCAATACTTCGATAAATAATTAAAATTTTTGATCAAAAATCGCGCGATTTTTGATTACAAATTTTCGCCTGCGGCGCTTTTTCCATCAAAATCAATACTTCAATAACAAAGTTAACATTTTTATTACAAAATCTCTTCATTTTAGACTCAATCACTTTTTTTTATCAATACAACGATTTTAATTAAAAAAAAAAAATAACTAAAATGTCCGTTGTTATTGTTTCTCGGTTTCAGTGCTTTTTTTTGGGCATTTTTCATTGTGTGGCAGCACCGACATTTTAGTTCAATTGGTTTGCAAAGCAAAAAGTGAGGTTGACATTTTTTGCAACTTAAAATTCAATTTTCTTAAAAACTATAAGCCTCCGAAGGGGGGGGGTTTCAGGGTATTGGAAAATTTTCCCAATTTTTTTTTATATGGAAGAAAACTAAGAACACTCAAAAAAAATGGCAAAAATCAACGGAGATATGTTTCGGTCTTATAATTATGCAAATTGTTTGACTTGTGTTTAGAGAAACTTTGAATTATTTATATGTTAAAATAAATATAAAACAAATTTTTGGTGTTTTCAATATGGAGAATTTGTCCTCCTGGAATGCTAAAAAATTCTGGTCACCTTCGGTTAGATAAATTGTGAAAAAAACATCAGGCATCGCTAAGCGTTATTTCGAAAGTTAGTGTATGAAATTCCTTTTTCGCACCAAAACTGCTCCAGAGAATGAGATTGAAATGTGTCCTTATAGTTTCTATAATTGTGTAATTCAATAAGTTCTCCTTGGATTTCTTATGCAACTTCTCTAACATTAGTGCCTTAGCTTCAGTATCGATATTTTCTGGGAATTAACGATGAAATTCGTCAGCCATATTTGCAAATATAAATGAACATTAGGTGCGTTCGATTAAAATCTCCATCGAAAAACATCCAAAGGCCAAATTCCGGCGAAATGTCACTGTTCTATCACAAGAGAAAAATATCCAAAATAGTACGCGAACAGGAAATTTGCAGAAACTTCCAAGTTAGACGAACATCTGATAGACAGATGACACAGTTTATTGATTAAACAAATAACTACTTACTTCTTACAAATTTAATTAGTCGCATTTTGTAATTTTTAACTTCCAAACCATCAAATTCAATTTTGTGATTGGCGTAAATTTCAACCAGCTGTTTTTGATCAGCTGTTTTCCTGTTGGCGAATTGCTGTTGGCAAAAAATTTTCCAGCAGAAATTAGCAGCTTCCCCTCAAAATGGAATGTCACTTTGCTCCCTCAATTTCCCCTACCTTGCAAGTTTTTGCGTACGCGAACGGAAAAACCTGAAAGTTTTGGTTAACTTTGAACTATTAACAGGTACGCGAATGCAATTATTTTTGAAGTGTCATCTAAATGGCTGTTTACCGAACCGTGTAATTGTAAGTCTAGCCTGTTTGAGTGTGTGAAAATATCCTCAAGATAAGCCAAATGCATCTGGAATGCCAAATCAGAAAATTTCTCCTACTATGAGCTCATATTATCTTTCCAGCATATTGTCTCTCGACAACCAACGAACTTTTGTTCCCATTATCGGATGCCGTTTCAGTGCTTTTTAAAAAAGACGAGAATTTAAGGCACGGCTTTTGATAACATTTACTACTTTTGTGGCCATTTGCTTAGTATTATTAAGGCATTTACCAATTTAAATGAGTAATTATGCGAAGTATTTGCGTAATACATATACCTATTTAAAATATAAGTCACGTATATAAGGAAACAAAAATTTCCCTCTCCACTTTCCCATTAACAATTCACAATAGAGCAGTTTTTTCACTTAACAACACTATCCTTCAGGTCGCGTATTTTTTTAACCGACCTGACTGAACTCGGATAAATAGCTGAGTTTGTGTTGTTGGTTTGCGTGTATTTCGTGATTTAAGCGAGTGTTTTTTTGTAGCTCGGTTGCAAAAGAATGCACCTAATGTTTTCAAACAACCGCACAAAAGAATGAATTAAATTAAATCGAATAAATGCCATATCAAAGATTGAAATATGCATTCCCAATTTATTTACAGAATATTTTGCTTTGCTGCCTTTAAGTGCACATTTAAAATATCTACCTTAAAATGCGCATCAGTGGCATTATTTTTAGCATTTATAAGGAAACTGCTCCGATAGGTGCATTCAACATACTTGTACATTAGGGATACCTGTCTTACAAATTATGCAACTATTACCAACTATCAAAGAAAGTATTAGGTTTACCTGTACTGACTCTACACTTACCCAGATTTTACAATCTTTTATTTATTTTGCTGATCTCGCAGAACAACGAAAATGGCTATCAATTTATATAGTTATACATATATAGATAATTAGATATCATTCGGTAAAAATTTCGCTTGCAGTAATTTCTACGTAATAAGTGCTTCTCCATTATTTGGTTTCATAGGGATTCCTCATTGAAGTAGTAAAGAAAATTCGCTTAAGTGCTTTTTTCGGTAAAGCGCACAAGTTTTTTGTGCAAAGAAAGATGGACAGCTAAGCAAAATATACTGTATTCTAAATCAGTGCCTAACCAATTAGAAAACATAATTCGAACGTGCTTGGCATTATGATTTCGTGCTATTTTTGTTATACTTCTCAAATTTAAATTTCCGTTACTGGGTACTTATTCTGGGTCGATTCAGATCATAAAACGAAATTCATGGAAGGAATCGAAATTGTAAATGCATGTCCCTTCATACGTACATAGTATGTATATGTATCTCGTTACCTTGATATAGAAAGACCATATCTAACATTTCTGTTTCTTACTGATTTGATGAAAAATATCGACAGAAAATCAAGTCGGCCATTTTTTTTAACCACTGGTTTTATTAAAGAAGGTACCAAATTTTATGCAGCAATAAATTTTTAATTCCACTTTTTTTAGGACAAAGTGGAATACTTTTCCATGTCGAACACCTGAAAACAACACTGTCTGTAGCTGTTCAGTTTATGAGGTAGCCGTTAAATTTTGCGGATCCTACCAAAGAACGCGCTTCGCGGCCGATAATACCTGTATGTTCGGAAGAAAACACAAACAGCTACAGTTTCGGCGCAGTCTGGTCTGTTGCTGCTTCGGGCACCGTTCGCTGCATATCTATAAAAATGCTCTGGTATATATTAAAGTGCCTTTAATGGTACACGAAATAACACCCCTACTAGTGCCCTTACTGGTATCTTGCGCTGCATAGTAATACAAATGCACTGACCTAATGGAGTATATTAAAATACCCTTAATGGACCACGAAATGGCCTACCTACTGCGCCATTATAATACCCTTACTGGTATCCTACGTTACAATTGAGGATGGTGTCCGCTTGAATTACGACTAGACTGTCGGACTGAAGATGCTACCTCCTATGAGTTTTATAAACTAAATAACAATCCTATGGTCGCTTTTATATTTTGATGATAACTGATGTAATCATACATATGTGAGCCATTCTTTTTCAAGTCGGACGGATTTCGTAAAAAAATTTATGTCATGTCTCCGATTCACATCAATTCGAGGATTTTTTTTTCTTTTTTTTCTTCGGAGATATGATCTGTCAAAGTTTGCATTTTTTCGTGATTTTGACTACTCATGTACTTCTTCAAATCGTTATATCTCGGGTTCTGTTGATCGTAGAGACTTCACCTTAACGTCATATTAAAGCTAAGAAACGGGCTTATATAAGGTGGTCAAGATTGTTCTAAAGCTTACTTAGCTATTAACAGTTGAACTTTTTGAAGTTGATTTGCATAGTGAAGACCAGTAAATTCGGGATTTAAAAATATACCATCGTAATCCTTGTTTAATTTTCTATAAAAAACGTGGTTAAAAAAATTAAAATTTTCAAGAACTATTTTTAAAATATTTTTTTTTATGACGAGATAGTTTATTTTGTGAGAACCAACAATTTTTTGTAATTTATTTTCGAAAACTCATGATGAGATATATTTAGTAAGGTGTTAAACATCGGGTTTGCCGCTGTGGTGTAGTGGTAAGCAGTGCGCGCTTTCACATATCAGCACCTGGGTTCAAGCCCTGGTCAAAGAAACATCCCAAAAAGTATAGAAAAAGGTTTTTTCTTAACAGCGGTCGTCTCTCGACAGGCAATGGCAAACCTCTGAGTGTATTTCTGCCATGAAAAACAGCTTCTCATAAAAATACAATCGCCGTTCGGAGTCGGCGTAAAACTGTAGGTCCCTCCGCTTTGTGTGACAACATCAAGGCGCACGCCACAAGTCGGAGGAGAAGCTCGGCCAAACACTAACATACATATGTGTAAGCGCCAATCTATTATTATTATTGTTAAAATTTTATTACGGATTCCTATAGAATACCTATCCAGATATAATACTTGTATGGCAAAATTTTTCTTTTAGAAAAGTTGAGGAATAAATGTTGTTAACGAAGCGATATCCTGCCGAAATCCGCAATAAAATCCGCATTTTGCTAACTTTAGTCATGCAATTGCCACGCCCATTTCTAGGGGTTTGTCGCCTTACAGAAAAATCTTGCCATACAAATATTATTTCTGGATAGGTATTCTATCGAAATCTGTAATAAAATTTAAATTCTTGCAAAAACTCGATGTTTAACAGCTTACTAAATATATCTCAACATAAGTTTTGGAAAACAAGTTACAAAAAATTGTTGATTCTCACAAAATAAACCATCTCGTCATAAAGAAATATATTTTAAAAATAGTTCTTGAAAAACCCCATTTTTTTAACCACGTGTTTTATAGAGAATTAAATAAAGATTACGATGGTATAATCATTAATCCCTAATTTACTGGTCTTCACTATGCAAATTAACTTAAAAAAGTTCAACTGTTAATAGCTAAGTTTGCTTTAGGACAATCTTGACCATCTTTTTTAAACAAATATTAAGCCCGTTTCTTTAGCTTTAAAACGACGTTAAGGTGAAGTCTCTACGAAGGGCAGAACTCGAGATATAACGATTTGAAGGAGTACATGATTAGTCAGAATCACGAAAAAATGCAAACTTTGACAGATCATATCTCCAAAGAAAAATAAAACAAACAAAAAAATTCTCAAAAAGGCCACCTTTTATTTTCTTCAAATTTACATATTTGCATACTACAAAAATTTTGTTTGGTATATTTTCGATTCTTAGGAGAAAATAAATTATTTTCATTTTTTATTTACGTAGAACCTCTTAAATACAACAAATTTTAAGATTTCTGGTTGTTCCTTGAATATGTTTTTTAAATTTTTGACACTTCCATAAATATATCTTAAAAATTAAAGAATTTTGATAAATGGCAAAAATACATTACTTTTTTGAAGAAAGTGTCAAAAATTTAAAAAACTCACTC
>NW_023461506.1:0-25423 GCF_013731165.1 Rhagoletis pomonella
CTTTGAAAATAGGTGGCTACTCTCTCTCAAATATTTTTAACTGCTAAATTTTCGTTATAACTCCTCCAAACTATGTAGCTAAGAACATGAAATTTCGCACTATTTTCACATATTATCAACAGAACACTTACTGTTAAAATGACAAAGATCGGGTCACTATATAAGATTTACCTGCTTTACCACTGATTACAAGTTGTTGCCATATAACTCCTTCATGTAGGAAGCTAAAACCATTAAATTGTGTTACCGGTTTACATACCGATCACACAGCAGTGAATATCACTTAGGTTGGTGCTGATTGTTTAGATATGATTTTTTATATATGTAACTCCTCTATGTATGTTGTATGCTGTTAACATACAAATTTTTGTAAATTTTTTTCTCCAGTAAATTGTTAAAGTGAAATTTTCTGATAGCACCGCTCTTACTTGTTATAATATTTTTTTTTTCTTTGTTGCATGTTGTCTTATTTTCTTTTAATATTTGGATTTTATTATTTTAAAAATAAAAATATTTAATTTCATTTCACTTCATTTTTTTCTTTTTTTAAATATTTGTTTAATTTTATTTTCTTGTATATTATTATTTTTTTCGTAAAGAAAAATATTTTTATCGCTTTTTTTGAACTTATGCTTTTGGTTTATTTTTTCGTTTTTTTTTATAAATACTTTATTTTCTTTAATTTCTTTATTATTTTAATTTTAAATGTTATTGTTTTTCATTTAATTTTTAGAATCTTATTTCATTAATTTTTTCTTTTTTAATTAATTCATTTTTCTTTATTTAATCTCATTTTCAGGATAAGTTTCGAAAGTATTTAGTAATATGTACTTAAATTTAATTCGCCAAAATGGAAGTTGTATGTTTTTGGTTTATTAACCCAAAATGTGAAAATCTACAGGTCACTCTAATGTACGCACATTCTTAAAAAC
Source organism: Rhagoletis pomonella (assembly GCF_013731165.1). NCBI lineage: Eukaryota > Metazoa > Arthropoda > Insecta > Diptera > Tephritidae > Rhagoletis > Rhagoletis pomonella. The sequence continues at coordinate 933 of NW_023461506.1, forward strand.
CCTGTGCGCGCATTTTATAAGCCTCTATTTACTTTTTATAAAAATTCACTACAATCACACTACTAGTAACTATGCCACACAGTCATTTTACAACTTCACCTACCATTTGGCCCATTTCGCAAAGCCTTTTTAGTTTTGGTCGTATGCGTGCATGAAAATATTGAAACTGAATGCCAATTGGAAGCGAATGCCTGCAATTTGAAATTTTGCACGCTGCCGCTCGAGATACATTCACTACATTTTACGCCTGCAGTAGCTGCAAATGTTTTTCACTTGCTGTTAAATGCAGTCCACATTCAGGGAATTTCATTTCATTTTGCTTTTCTTTGATGTTTTTGCTTCAATGCATTTATGTTTTTTCAATAAACATAAAAGGCTCAAACGTTTGAAAATCGGAAATAGAAACACTCTGTCGGCTGCATCGATAACCTGCATATGTATGTATGCGGTTGCATGCAACAAACAGGTAGAAAGTATGCGCCATTTTATTTCTCCATTCGCAGCTCGCACCCATTTAGTGTTTGCGCAGCCAAGCATATGCTTCGACAAAATTGCCTAACTAGAAAAATATGTTCATTGTACGCTGAAGGTGCATACTATTCCGGTTTACTTTTATTTATATTTCCTTCGTGGTGCTTCGTACTAAACATTTTTGTAGGTTTCTTATTTCTCGTTTTATTTATTTATTTATTTTTATTATTTTTTTTGTCTAACTCACATGGTTTACAACTTTACTCTTTTTAATATAATGTGATACTACAGGGCGTATACGTGTTATGGATTTAAATGCAAGGTTTTGGAATTGTGTTTGCGTGAATTTTTATAAAATTTAGTATTTAGGTATATATTTTGAGTCTCTTGTAACAAAATTATATAAAATGTTAAAAATTAAAACATTCGCATCTAATATATTTTTGAAAATATTTTTATTTTTATGAAATTCAATATTTACAAGTTTTTAGTTGGCTAGTGCAACTTTTTTGTAATATTTCAAAAATTCAAAATTAAAATTACGAGTACCAATTCAAGTATTGGACAGCTTATGGCCTTGATTAATATATAGAATATTTTATACAGAGGGTTGCCACCTGCTTAAAAGATTAAAATTAATTAATTAAGAAGTTAAATACATTGTTGGTGTCGATCAAAAGGTGTTCCGACCAATTTTTTTAAAGATATTTTAAAGAGTGTTACCACCTGTTAAAAAATTCAATTAAATTCATGAACAAGTTCAAATAACTATTTTAATATGGTTTTAAAACAAAAGAAGTCTTACTTCAATTTTTTTTTTTTTTAAGAATTGCCTCCTGCTCAAGAAGTTAAAATAAATGTTATTAGTATTTTAATTAAACTTTTTTATAAACATACATACTACATGCAAAGCTGCCGATCAAAACTGTTTAAGAAAGCTTTATTCTTTTATCTAAATTTTTTAAGAGGCTTGCCACCTGTTATCAAATTCGGAATCAATTAAATGAACAAGTTAAATTGAATACTTAAATATGGGGGTCAAAGAATAGAGATTTAAAGGTCTTATTTCGAAAGTATGCATGAGGTTGGTTGCCACCTTTTTGAACTGCAAATTCATTTTGCTGTGTTAGTTTGAACATATTTTAAAAGAGAGCTCGTCAGGGAATTAGAATTGTGTGACCGATAAATTTAGAGATCCATACATATGTTGGTATTTAAAGCATAAAAGTGGCGCCAAACGCGTTTATTGTTTCGCTGTAAGTTACAAACAAACAACCAACTTAAGTATTTTCATGAATATCAACCTTTTTTTATTATTAATTTAAAGTAATACTAGAAAGTATTTCATTACTGTATTCACCGGAATTTCGAGTGCCATCATTAGTAGTTACAAATTGCAAAAAGCTTTTGCGTTACAAATGCCACTTGAGAAATACCGCTGACGCATTAGTGATAACTTGTGCCATTAATCATGTTTACCAAAAACCTTACAATAACTTTCAAAAAAAAATCGGTAAGTGCCATTTACGAGCATCAGCTTTTCTTTTTAATACTTGACAATGGCAAAAATTTTTTGCTGCAAGCTTGAAATTTATGAAAAGTAAAACCAACCTAAAATTCCAACAGATACTTTTATAATGAATAAAAAAATGCAGAAAACATTTTAGTGGAAAATATTTGCCCGCATTCTTCTACGAAAAACCCAGATATGCAATTTCACAAAAAACAAACGCCAGCACCAAAACTGGAATTAATGCCACTTACGTTCACCTACACCCACAACAAACAACTGATAAAACCGAAAATACACCACAGCAAACGGGCAACGATAAAACAAAAAAAAACTACAAACAATTCGAATTTAATCAGCTACATCAAAGGATCATTTATTACTTCCACTTTAATGGCGGTGTGTAAGCGGAAATGAAACCCTTTTTCAATACACGAGCACACAGGCCTACATACTTGCTGGTATATACATGCATACATAAATATGTACATATGTATGTGTATATAACCTGGTGCCAACGGCTAGCCACGTACATAGTTGGCAAAGGTAATGCCGGAAGTGTATACGTGTACCGTTGATAATGTTGTTATTGTTTTCGTTGTCTCTGTTGTTTTGTTGTCGCTATTGCGGTGGCATCGAAGGCATTGCGCTCATAGGCAATTTTAAGTTGAATGAATGGCAGCAATCGCTTTGGTCGATACGTTGGTTGATTGCTTGGTTGCCTTATCAAAACACCATTTGTCCTTGCGAGTGTCAGAGGTAAAGTGAAATGGCGTAAAGTTTTCGAAATGGCATTACAAAATTATCAGAGATGTAACTTTGCATATTTGTGTATTTGTGTGCCGAGGGTGTTCACATACAAGCTACTTGAAAGGAGAAATTTAATAACATTTTGTACTGCTGTAAACTAAAGTTAATGCTTGGCTTTCCCCCGGAACAATATCAGAAGTTCTTCAACATTTTTAGCTCAATTGCAACATTTTGCTGACAACTGCTGGTGCTTTAGTGAAGTATGGGGTTTTGGTGTTAAGAATTGTACACTGAATATTCTGAAGCAATTTTTTTTTTGCAATATATAAATTTGAAAAGATGTGATTTTGTGTGGGGTAAACAATTTTAATTTAACACCGAGCTAAGCATTAAGTAGCGTCCTTACAAATTATCTCGATTAGTGCATTCACTAGACTAGATGTGTTAAGCGGCGCGATGTCTTGATGTCTTACAATTTTTTATGTAAAATTACGATGAAAATTTTTTTAGGGGATTCATTGCAACATTTTGCTGACAACTGCTGGTGCTTTAGTGAAGTATGGGGTTTTGGTGTTAGGAATTGTACACTGAATATTTTGAGGCTTTTTTTGCAATACAAATTTGAAAAGATGTGATTTTGTGTGGGTTAAACAATTTTAATTTAACTCCGAGCGAAGCATTAAGTAGCGTCCTTACAAATTATTTCGATTAGTGGATTCACTAGACGTGTTAAGCGGCGCAATGTCTTGATGACAAAATTTTTTATGTAAAATTACAATTACAATGCTTTTAGGGGATTCACAGCTAATTAAAAGTTTCCTACAGTTTAAAAACACTTCGGCTTAGTTAAAATTTAATAAAAAATATTTACCGTTTTTTACTTTGAAGAATTTTAAGAGATTAAGATATTACGATGTTTAACACGTCTATGAATTTCGTAAAGATATATTTTAATACGCTAACACAAATTTTGTCCGCCTTCGTTTGGCGATGGTACCGCAGCGTTTTCAAGTCCAAGAAAAACTATTTTTTCGTAGATAAGGATAGTCTTTATGGTTTCACAATTAGTTGAAAATTACGGCCAAAACCGTCATTTAAACATTTGTGTATAGTTGTTGTTGCAACCTGTCCAATTTGAGTTGTTTTCGAATTTTGCAACTTTGTAATAAAAATAAATGTGATAATGAAGACATAAATGATAACGATTTAAACAAAACGGTGAAGGAAAAATTGAAGATAAAGACGAATATTACAACAATGAGAAATACAAAAAATTAGACTAACTGAAAAAGTTAGAGAATTTATTGAAATTTTTCGACAGGAATCGAAATAAATTTAGTCACGAAAGAAATCGAAATTTATCGATATTTCCGTGTTAATTTAGTTATCGCAACGTATCGAGTTATACAAAGTGCTCAATGTTTTTTGAGTTGTCGAAATTTATAGACACAGAAAATTAGTTGTCGGAATTTACGGATAGTTATTGAGCTACATTTAAAAAATTATGGGGTTATTGAAATATGTCGAGTTATCAATATTTATTGAATTATCATTACTTAGGGATTAAGGAAATTTATCGAGTTATCGTAATGGATCGAGTTCTTTGAACCTATCGAGTTATCGATATTTATTTATTAACTTAAATTTTTATCGATTTGTCGAATCGAAGTTTTTGGAATTTTCAAAATATATCGTTGTCGAAATTTCAGGGTTGTATATATTTATCACTCACTGAATTTTATCGTGTTACCAGAGTGTAACTAGCTATTAAAATTTGTTAGCTTCCAAAAAATAAGACACTATCAAAATTATATCGACTTATCAATTTATATCGACATATATACATATACGATTTATCGAGACCTCAAAGTACACAGTTTTCGAAATTTATCGAAATTAGCGATTTATCGAATTTTGCTGAGTTATCGGATTTTAAAGTTTTTGAAATTCATGGAATTATCGATATATATCAAATTATCAAAATTTATCGACAGAGGGTCGAATTTCGACAGTACCTGGCACTCCTAGTATGTTTAAAATCACAAATTTATAACCAAACATAAAAAACCGAGGGGTATTAGAAAATACCACACACTACCCTAAAGGTATGGCAGTTAATTGTGTCCGATATGACACATAGCTCCATATTATATGTCATACCATAAATAATCGTAAGCACAACAAAAGTAAGCATAGTTACAACAGAAATTGTTGTTGTAGCTCAATAAAAAGCGCTTACAACACAATGACGACAAATAGCAGACAAGAATAGAGCACAAAGGTGAAACAAAACGACCGGAAGGAAAATTATACGTTTGTGTGTGTATTACACTAAAATTTTCTATAGCTGCATCTGTAGTTTACTAACAGCGCTCTTACGAGATATGTATTTTCATATGTAAATACTACTTTTTTGTATCTACTCGTATGTACCATATATTAGAACGTATCAGAAAAATAGCATTTACATATACATCTACATATCGTGTAAGAGCGCTGTAAGTATTTTACTACAAATGTACTCTATCTACGTACATACATACAAACAAACATAAGTAGTACACACATAAGGAAATATACCACTTAGGTGACTTAACACTAGAGTTGGGCACTTTAGTTCTTTTGAATGAGCCGTTCAGTTGTAATTCGCTCACCTTATCGAACTAGTTCTTTAGGTCATATAGTTCATTTAGTTCAATTTACGAATACATACATTTACATATCGACACCTCTGTAGAAGATCGACCTATCTCGGCAGCCAGTTCGAAATGGCCCTACCTCAACATATTTTCAATATAATTTCAGTTCAAATATGGCGTTTTTAAATTCTAAATTAGGGCGTTCTCGAAAAGTTTGCTGAGATAGGGCATTTTCAAACTGGCTGCTGAGATATGTAGATCGATCTTCCACTCATATTACTATAATACATATAACATACAAATCAAAAACATTTGTACTCACTTTTACGTTACCACGAAGGTCTGATCTCTGTGTTTTATGCAAATAAAACTACGTTATTTCACTTTCTGGACAATCGTTTCGCTAAAACTATCTTAGCTTCTTCAGAGGCAATTCCGTTCAATTAAATCTGTCACGTACCATAAAATACAAAAATATATTATAACCATTTCGGCTTACTCAAAGATTTGTCTTAACCCAATTTAAAGCTGGTTCTGATAATTGCATTGAAATGTTTTTTTTTATCAAATTATTGCTCTCGCTTTTCATTGCAAGCCAACATGATTTAATTTAGTGAGACAGTTTGCTGAATTTAAAGTATGTATGCAAATACATATATATTGAGCCGCTTTGCGCTTGAATAAGGTTGGGAAAAAATTCTAAATATTTCCAAAGTCAATGTCCTGTGATCGCACGATGACATATCAATGCATCCACAGAGAGTAATAGTTTGGTGCGGATTTTAGAGCGGTGGCATCGTTGGTCTACCTCGGAGATGTGATTTGACGCCATTAGACTTTTTTGTGGGATTCCGGTCTATGTTATGTGAACAATCCATTAACGGTTAAGACCCTTAAGGCGAAGCTAGCCAAGGCCTCATTAATAAAATAATAATATTACTGGTTTACAGAAAAAATGTTCAATGGATGCCACTATACAATTCCTATATAGAAATGCTCGCTGATTCCGAAATCTATAAGTTTCCGAGATATTTTCAATTTACCCTTATTCAGCTTAAAACAAAAATTGGTTCCACTTAATCACGTATATCTTACGAACCAATTCAAAAATCTTAATATCGACGTTTAAAGTAGAAAACCGCGTATCGTCATTATGCAAAACCGCGTAACTGACATTTGCTGCCAAAGATTGGATTGCCCAATTTTAGCATTTGTGCTAAAGCCTGTTCTGTTAAAAAAAAATCAAGTTACTAATGAAGAAAATCGATGGATAAATAAGTAAATAATGAGTGGTCAAATGAAAATACGCAAATATTTTTTGCATGAAAAATGTGCAGGAAAGAATGTTATTCATACGCCACGTACACCTGACACTGATAAATATATTGACTATCTAATCGATATATAAGATACTATCGTATCGCGTAAGATACTATAAAATACTGGGTGGAAAATTCTCAAAATAACCCATCATACGAAATTTTTATTGAAATTGCTTGAAAATTATTTTTAAAACGAAATCAGTATTTTTGGCTGTTTCTAGTTATAAACTGAAATTTTTGGTAAACATGTGCTGTTCGGACTTCTGTTTTTATATTTTGCTTTGCTATTCTTACTAAATTTGAAAGTACTTATATGACATTACCGTTGTACAGTAAATTCATTAATGTATTTCGACAGACCTCATAAAAATGGCAAATTTTGCAAAATCAAAAGCCAAACGTAATTATGGTAAAATCATTGAAATTAATCTCTTCAGCATAAGGTTAACAAGCAACACTTAATGACCTCCAAAATGTCGAATAAAAAATAAATATAATAAAACTAGGCAAGCTCCTAGTATTTATGGTGCAATTTACTTTCAATTTTTGATACACATACATCGTTAACATGCGGCCAAAAAAAAAAAAAATTGTAAAAGTGCAAGCAATAAAAATGAGAAAATCTGAACTTAAGCTGGCTTCCAGCTATGCGGTTGAGGCGAGACATATTGTAAAAGTAAATTAAATATAAGAAGAAGCATTTAATATTTCGCTGCGCCCATGTGTACGTATCAGTGCATCAGGAACGGCACTTAAAGAAGCAGCTTTCTATTTAATTTTAGGCAACAAAATATACTTACACACAAATGACGTAAAATGGCCGCCAAAAAGCCTACCTCACTTACACATATACATACACACAAATGCAGCGGCAGTTCACCACCCATATACTTGCATAACCAAACAACCCTCACACATCTAGCTTATATGTTCGTGCTAAGTGAATCAGACATGCGGGCGTAACAAAGTAGTCTATATGTATACATAGATTGCAGACTTTGGCAGACATTGCGTCGAACTGAGCATAGGACGAAGTGGAGGTTTGCTTTGGTGGTAGTAGAAATCGCTGTTTGACAGTCATTCGCCCTCATCACGATGACTTTTAATGCTCTTTTATAGCCTCATTAAATTACACTTTATTGCTATAAAAAAAATTAAATATTATGTGATAAAATGTCGAACAACGACGGTCAGCCAACATAAGTACATACATATATGTATATGTATGTACATACACATGCACAAATAGTAAAGAGTAAAAGTCAGCAGCGTGTGAATCGTAGGAAGTACGGAAATGAGGAAGAGCTGCTGCAATTATGGCGAGGTGGTAGTGCGAACTGGCAAAAAAGTGAGGTCATAGCTAATAAAAAAAAAAAGTTCTAGCCTAGGCGACAAAGCGTGACGGAGTGCAACGGGTGGAGTTGGTATGTGCTTCGAAAATGGCTGAAAGGCGACATAATTGATGATGTAAGAGTATGTTAGCAGAGGGGGTATAGCTATTTCCAAAAAAAGAATACTCGTAATACAGCCAGCGATAGCGACGGTTAGACTAAATTGTCATTAGTTGATCTTTGAAGCGAAGTCGGGTGGTATTAACTTTTTGTTAATAAAAAATTAATTACTAAGGAATAAAGAGAGCTACAAAAGTACTGCAGTTCTTCTAAGACTCGTATTTAACTAGAAAGAAGGGTATTTGAGAAAGGTTTTGCGGGTTTGGCGATTCTACTGGACCTAGTTCGAAACCAAGAGCACTACTGGAAAAGTATTTTTCTGTTGAAAGAGTTTTTGTGCTTCCAAAATTTTTTGAAAATCATTGCCAAAATCGTCGCACAAAAAGCTCCGTATTTGTGTGTAGTTTTGTTGCAAGCTGGTCAGATTGAGTGTTTTCGCTTTTTTTTACTTCATACCTAAAATGAAACTTTGTAATTAAAATAGAAGAGATGAGAGAGGAAATGGCAAAAAACGATGAAGATAAGAAAATGAAGGCAGAATAGAAGATAAAGCCATACACAAATGAAGATAATGAGATATACATACATACATACATATGTATATGTGCAAAAGAATCAGAAACTTATCGGGTTATCCATGTTTATTGAGTTATCGAAGCTAATCAAAAAAAATTCGAGTTATAAAATTAGTCGGATCATCGAAATTTGTAAAGCATTAAGTTATCATATTGTTTGCCAAGTTACCGGTTTTTATTGAAATACCGATATTAATCGAGTCATCGAAATATATAGAGATATCGAAATATATCTGAATAACGAAATTTATTAATTTTAGTAATTTATCAAGCCCTTTCAATATATCGTGCTATCGATCTTAATTTATTTATCGAAATTTGTTGGAGGTTATCGAAATTCATCGAAACGAGTTTTCAAATTTTATTGAGCAATCGAAACTTCAAGATTATATAAATTTTTCGAATAATATGGCGTAACCAGAGTGTATAGAAATATCAATGATAGATAGATAGATTGTTGATAGATATCAAAATTTTTTCGAGATATCCAAACTTAATCGATATATATCGAGAAACAAAATTTGTAAATTATCAAAACTTATCGACAGCTATCAAAATTTGTTGTTATTTCAAATTCTATCCAGTAAACGGAAATTATTGTTTTTGAAATTCATCGATAGAAATTTATCGACCAACCAAAATATTCGACATATCTATTTTCATAAATTTTTTGAACTTTGTCAAGTTATCGATGATTATCGAGCTATTAAAATATCGAAATATATATACAAAATCATCGTTCGTAGAGCAATTTTTGCCCACTAAACTGTAACGCTAATTAAATATTAGAAATAAAACAAAGCAGTATAAAAATATAATGACCTTTTAGTTCCAATGCAGGAGATTTTCCAGTTAGAAAATTTTTACCTTATAAGTCAATCGGTTTTGTTTGAACACATCTTCAAGGCTTTTAAAAAACTATAACACTTTCGACAGTATCCTGATTTCTTTTGAAGACCTAATGACACATTTCTCTGTAATCGCCTTTAAGAGCACTGAAAGAAGTTATAGCGTTCTAACCGAGATATGTACATTAACGCTTGATGTTTCTTTATGATCTTTTATTCCATTAATTTCAATGTTATATTTATTCTCGCATTTCAACTGAGTCATCAGAGTTAGATTATAATGCATTATTTTCCTTTCTTTGCCACGTTGGAACTTTGATTCAAAAATGCAGATTATCTTATATTTTATATTTGTTCCATGCTAGCTAGCGACTTACCAATGTTTCCATTAAACAGTCCCATGACATGAGAGACAAAGGAGAATATATATTCCTTTGTCTCTCATATGCCCCATAACCATAAAAAAAATCCATTGTGTTCCACTTGACTTGATGCAAAACAGGCTTACATATATAATCTGAAATTAATAGACCCGCAGTCCTGAAACTGCTCTAATTACTCTGCAATCCTGACGCTTGATCTAGCAATAACCGCCAAAGTAGCTTTCTCATGGTGTAAGCTAGTTTCTTCAACTGATCATCCTCACAGTTTGAGGCGTTGGAACTTGCTAGTTGGCGCTCAGGTCAAGATATCTGGAAAACCCGCCGAACAAGACACGACTACCCGAAACTCCAATACATTGGAAAAGAAAAGGATAAAAAATCACACATATACAAGGGTTCAGGTAGTTTTGTAGACTCGGTCTCAGTGAACTCATAGAAACTTTTATTGAAATCTATGGTAGGACACTTTGTTAAATTACATGTATTTACCTTTCTTGGCATATTGATAGTCCGATTTAGTTCAAACATAGTAAGGCATTACCATTGCGATGAAAAAAATAATATTTTTGCAAAATATTTACTCACCAGGTGGCACTCGCAATCGGATAAAAGGTTTAGGATTTCATAGAAAACAAACAGAAAGACTGCTTATTTATATATCTGTGTCCGCAAGTAAGAGTAGCTTCAGTGACTTTCGAAGGTTTGACTTTGAATTTAAAAATAATCTGTTTCCCTATAAAAAAAACTATATTTTTATTAAACTTCTATTAAGAAGGCATCCTGAACTACATCTGTGGATAGTTAATAGTTAAAATGTTATTTGGGAACCCAATGAAGTGTTGCTTTAAAGGCAAAGGGGCCTATATCGACTTAGACAATTTTAATTGACGGGCACAGATACTGATGCCCTACTTAATGATGAAAGGTGCTAACTCAGTTTCATTCAACATCCAGTTTATTACAAAAGTCAGCATATAACTTACTTGACTAATATTAGACTTTGAAATAACAACAGTCTTTAAAAAAATACTGCATTTAAAGGGATATAAGGGTGACAGAATTTTTTAAATTACTCTGTAAAGAAACAAAAATTTTATATAGGTATTAAGGTATGGATATATGTATAAATAGAAGAACGACAGGTGTTGAAAGATGCTTATTTTTACGAAATATAGTTCCGCTAAATACGTATATGGTGGGAAACGTTTTTCATTGCAACCATTTTTTTTTTGCAAACATTGCGATGCATTCTTCAAGAGTGTATCAATTCGAAAATCTCAGTGTGAAATAAACGAAAATGAAAGGAAATTAAAATGGAAAATACTAGTTTTAGTACATGTTACACATATGGTAAGAAAAGGTAATATGGAAAAGGCTGTTAACCGAAAATGCAGCTGAAGGTGAAATTTTCAAACAAAACTTATTGTGAAATTGTATTTTATCGAAAAGGTGCACGTAATTCAAAAATACACCTAAGCGAATAGGCAGCTAAACGGAATATACTGTAACACACTACTGAAGATTTAGTGCGATTTGTAGGATTCAGGTATTAGATTGTAAATAAAACGTCCAGCAAAAGGTATGATCTCAAAATGTTTTCTCTCTCGTGAGAGGGAGCAACAATGCCAAAATTTGTATTCTTAAAGCGCTTGTTAACTTTAGTTGCGTTCCAGGTAACTTCGTGTAAAAACCTGTAAAACTGTCAAATAATAAAATTACTCTATTGAAAGAGAAAGGCAAAACAGTAAAAGTCACCTGGAACGCAAAAACACACTTTTCCTTTAAACACTTCCATTTTTTTTTAAGTGCCATGGAGACCATCAAATATCTTTATCAACCATCTCACGTTATGCTTCTTGGCAAAAAACAAAAAATATTGCCTTCTTATCGTCGGTAGTGAGCAAGTGCACGGACAAGAAAAATAAATTCTTTATGAATTGGCGCGTTTATTTGAACGTGTGCGGGCAAGACACGAGCCAACCTCACACACATATGCAATGCTTGACATATTTATTTGATTATCTCCGTGGCGCTTAAGGTCCTTTGCTTTCAGTTTTTAACCGACTTCAAAAAAGGAGGAGGTTATCAATTCGTCGGAATATTTTTTTTTTTGGTTTTTTCAGAGGTGGTCCCATACTGGTTTAGATCCGATCATTTGATCATGAGATTTGTAGTCGGTTTTGTTTATTGCTTAGAAATTACTTGTTGTATACAAATATAACCCTGCCTATCGTTTGACACTTTTCATGAACTTGCAGAAAGAAAAACTTCGGACTAAAACCTGTAACTTCTGGCTGAGAGAGGGTGCAAGTTACTCTCGCAAAAGTGTTTTGACTTTTTTAATTAATTAATCCCAACGGCTTTTTACCCTCCATTCCCGCCCAACCGACACGAGGGGCGCAGTCCGCATGACGTACGGAACCTTTTTTTTTTTTTTTTTTAGTTTTTTCGTGCCGAGTAGTGGAAACAGGAGTTTGTTAAGTGTCGAGATCTAAAACTATTCAGCTACAGAATCAAATTCATCAGCTGATTGTATATGCTAAAGATAGTATTTCAATTATTGAGAGTGGAAATAATAGTTTTCTTTATAGTAAAAATCGAGTCCGATACGTCAAACGTGCTGGAATGACAGTTAAAATCTTGACATAAACCACGGAATGATTCGTTTAGTTCAAAATCAGTTTGGCATGGCTTTAAAAATAGAGGTCGAAAGTGTCTTGACATTCGAGAAGGAACATTAAAATTTACCTCAGCCAGGAGGGCCGGGCTATTAATCAAGCCTGTCATTAATTTTACGATAAATATTATACCCAGCATTTCTCTACGACTTGCGAGTGTAGGCAAATTTATGAGCTTTAGACGACTTGTGTAAGGGGGGAGATTGTAATCTGAATCCCAGTTAAAATTACGCAATGCAAAAAGCAAGAATTGTTTTTGAATTGATTCAATCCTTTCTGAATGAAACTGGTAGCGGGGATTCCAAACAATAGATCCGTATTCTAGTATAGGTCTCACTAAACTGGTAAAAAGAGCTTTTGTAACATAAGGATCTTTGAACTCTTTTGACCATCGCCTTACAAATGCAAAAACGCCTTTGGCTTTATTGACTGTAACATTAATATGATGGTTGAAATTCAGTTTGGAATCCATTGTGATACCAAGATCGACAAAATTGGATACCTGCTCCAGATTATAATTTGATATTGAAGAAACAGCTGGTTGAACAGCCCTCCGAGAGAAACACATAACTTTACATTTTTGAAGGTTTAGTGGCATATAGTTTGTATTACACCAACTAACCACGTTGTTCAGATCCGCTTGTAACAAAGACCTTTCTTCGATAGAGGAAAATGTTTTAAAAAATTTCACATCATGGGCATACATTAAAATTTTTGAATGTTTTATTATAGAAGAAATATCATTAATGAATATCAGGAACAGAATCGGACCAAGGTGGCTTCCCTGAGGAACTCCTGAAGAAACTTTAATGATGTTGGAAGAACAATTATTAACAATAACTCTTTGTGTTCTATCAGAGAGGTAAGATAAGATCCATTGAAGAAGACTGGGCTGAAAGCCAATTAGGTCGAGTTTACGGATGAGTAACGAGTGACATACTTTGTCAAAAGCTTTACTGAAATCGGTGTAAATTACGTCGGTATGAGCATTTTCTCTAAAACCGTTTGAGACATGAGTTGTAAACTCCAATAAATTAGTCATAGTAGATTTTCCTTTAGAAAACCCGTGTTGAGATTGTGTAATTGAAGAAGATATAGAATATGTCAGCTGGTTAACAATAATTGCTTCGAATAATTTGGGGATAGCGGAGAGTTTCGCTATGCCTCGATAGTTTTCTATAGACGACCTGCTGCCGTTTTTGTGAAGTGGTATTATGAAAGACTCCTTCCAGGCTGACGGAAAAACGCCATGTTTAAGTGACAAATTGAATAGAGTTGTTAAAGGCTCGCAGATGTTCTCAGCGCAGTTTTTAAGAAAACAGGTCGGAATATGATCAGGTCCAGGCTTAAATGACGCTTTTAAGGTTTTTAAAGAGTGTAAAACTTCATCGGAAGATATTACTGGAATATAAGCAGAGTTGATTGGACAAAGCTCGTACGGCTAGTCTCCACTTATAGGGAAGTCTACAGAATAATTGGACCTAAAGAACCGAGCAAACATGTTGGCAATGAGTTGGCTGTCGCTAGATACAGTGTTGCGATAATGCATAGCGGACGGAAAACCATGTGCCTTACGCTTTGAATTTACGAAACCATAAAATGATTTAGGATTGTTAATTAAATTCTTCTTAATTTTACATAAATATGAATTATAACATTTCTTATTTAATGCAAAGTAGCTATGCCGCAAAACTGAGTACCTTAGGTAATTAAAAGAGTGCGACTTTTTATTTTTCAATTTTTTAAGCTTTTTAGTGAACCATAATTGTATTGGTTCTTCATGAACAATATTACGTATTGGCACATACTTTCGAAACAAATTGAAAACAGTATCAGTAAAGTGCTCAACGCTACGCTCCACGTCATCTCTATATATTGGCCAAGATAACTTTGAAAGTTCTTTGTTAATTTTCCTGAAATTTGCTTTCGCAAAAACATATCTAGTACTTGAACTTGACTTATTATTATGTATTTCATTTATGATTTCGTAGCTTAACTGAAGAGCAGGATGGTATGCATCTTCCGGCAAAACTAGGGGATCACACCGATTAATAGAGGCCTTCGGAACATCATCAACGTAAACGAGATCCAAGACCTTTCCAAACTTATTTGGACATATATTTATTTGTTTGAGGCAAAGTTCAGCCATTTCCTCCAGAAATACATTGTAACTATCTCTATATGAAACTGGTACAACATCGGTGTCAATGATGTTCCATGAAATATGTGGCAGATTTAAATCGCCCAAAACAATCATAGAATCGGATGCCGTAAGCATTGCATTTACGGTCTCAAGTAAAGAAACTAGCTGCATATATACCGATACGGCAGAATTAGGAGGGATGTAGCAAAGAGCTAAATAAATATAAGTCTTTCTAGCCTGTACACGTATACATTTAAATTCGGTATATTCAATGATAGGAAGACTAACTTCCTCGGATGGTATCGATGAATGCACCGCAAAAAGAACACCACCGCCGATTCTGCCCACGCGGTCACTCCTGTATATTTGATATTCATTTGGAAGAATTTCGGAGTTAAAAATATGAGGTTTGAGCCATGTTTCGGTCAAGGAAATAATATTATAATTGCAGTCAAAACCTTTTAAATATAAGTCAGTTAATTTGGTATTCAAACCTCTAACGATTTGATAGTAAATACTTAAATTAGACTTGCGAGTTAGTTTTTTGAATCCGAATTCACATTGCTTAGTTAAACCACCAACAAGAGTTTAATTATGAATTTATATTCAGAGTCACATAGTTAACTATGTAAATTCATATCGCCTGAAAATATACAAATTCTAAAAATCAATACTTTTCTCTTCAAATTTGAAGTTCGTTCCTCAAAAACATAAAATAATTTCACAAGAGTTTAACTATAGAGGGATGCTGGTTTAAACTTTTGTTAACTGAGTGTTGTGAATATGAAAATCAATAGTTAAACTCTTATCAGTGGTTAACGACGTACTGTGAATTTGGCCCTTACAGGTTTTTTGGTACCTGGAACGCAACTTTTATTACTTTCATTTATTTCGACTTAGTTAGTTGATAAGAAAATTAATTTGCTAGTTATTTTGACTATCATAATACAACAACTTTCAGTTAATGCAAAGCAACTAATTCCACCTACACTATCAATTAAGGTAAATATTTGAAGTCTTCAATTAACGAAACGAGTACGAATAAATAAAGCTAAATGTATCCTGCTTTATTTGTTGCACCATTTTATTGCCTGTTTCGAACTGAATTAAAATCTGGTCAAATTCATCCAAGTTTCAAAATAAACAAAAACAATTGTGAGCAAAAATTATTTGCTTATTTGACGGTACTAAATTGTATTTACAACTGCCTGTATGTTGCATGCCACTAAACGCGTGCATTAATTACACTGTGCGACAACAAAAAAAAAAACAACACACGAATGTGGTATGACAATCCCTAAACGTCACAGTTTCTATTTACAGTTTGCTGCCATTTTCCTAACTTGGCCTCAAGCTGATCTAGTTATTTGAAAAATTTCGTTTAAAACTGCTTTTAACACGATCTCATCTCTAAAGTTCTATAGGAAAATTTATTGGCGCATATTTTTGTTGAAAATTTTAACCCACTAAATATTTCTCACCCGTGTGGGTCGGTTTGACCCTTGCTGCTATGTTAATTGAAATTCGCACTTTCTGTTGACCTATTAGTCTGAAATTTGAAGCACACCTTTAGTTTTGGCGGCAATACAATTATGTAGTTTAAATGCCACTGTAAATTTAATATGGCCGTCGCAACAAAATGGCGTATTACAAATTTTTTACAACCCTATTAGCATGGGTATGAAAAGACTTGACTGCTTGAGTAGAATATAGCACACTATTAAAAAATTTCTAATTCACTATGGCGTCCACTATAAAATTTGGGTATCAAATGTATTGTGAGAACTAAAGGTGTATACCCAATTTCAAAATAATTGGTCAACAGAAAGGGGGAATCTCAACTATTAGATTGGACTCAAACAAGGGTTAAAGCGTACCAAAAGGTTAAGAAATATTGTTCCACAAAAATATGCGTCAATAAATTTTACTAAGGAACTTTAGGGCTGAGATTAATCCTAAAAGTAGTTTAATACGAGATTTTATAAAAATTATTTAGATAAACTTGAGACGAAATTAGGAAAACTGCATTACACAGCAGTACCTTTAACGACGAAACGGAATTTGGTCCAATATTATAGAGCTCTTCCTCTTTCATAGAACTGTAGGGAAAATCTCAAGGTTTTACATAGTGTAATTACAATACTGCATTCTTCATTTTTTCCATTCGTATCATTTTATTGCACAATATTATTTTTGTATGTTTACAAGTAGATGTGTGCACACTGCTACGCGATTTGGTTTAGCGTGAAATTTTATTTTAACCCGAAATTCAATGGAATTTATTTGAGAGCAAATACCACGAATTACCAAAAATGGCAACCAGCATGCAAGTCTAAATTTACATTTGAAAGCTTATACATACACACATATGCATTGAGGTATAAATTTGCGTGTATGTGCGTATGTGTCAATTGCAATTAATTTAGAATTATTTCATTTTAAATACTCAACTAAATAAATGAACACATGTGGCGCAGCATTATGTTGGACTTAGTTTTTTTCTATGAACTATTGAATGGTTACTAAGCTACAGTTTTCATGGAAACAAAAATGCCATTTTGGTGGCATTAAATGTTACTACACATTTCTTTTTCAAATACACCAACGCAATATAATTTAAGTGTGCAATAATGTAAGTGCTTAAAAATATACATAACTAGTTGGCAATTAAATTGAATTAGGATATAACATTTTCCAATAGGCAGAATAACCTTTAGAAAGCGTGGTGGAGCTTACCAGATAACTAATTAAGTGGAAAATATGCTGAGATGGCGAAGATTATAATTTGCTGTAATAAATAATTAAAAATAATACTTAAAATATAATTATAAATAATAATAATATTTTTTAGATTGGCGCTTACACAAATGTTAGGGTTTGGCCGAGCTTCTCCTCCGATTTGTGGCGTGAGCCTTGATAATGTAATAGTAGTGTAAAAATTCCTTAAATTTACAGAATGGGTATAATAAAAAAAATGTAGCTTGCAAGTAGGTACTATAAGTATATTTTAAAAAAATTTAATCTCCTTAAATACTCCGAATTTGCTGGCCAAATGACGGCCGCTATAGTCAAGTGGTTAGAGGCGCCAACTGCCACTTCGTGAAACGCAGGTTCGACCCCTGACCCGAACAACGTCCGAAAAGAGAAAATATTGTGATCAATAAATATGGTGGTCGACAAAATTCCACGGATTTTAAAATACTAAGTAGTGTTCGCCCAGCGGTTGAAATTCAACCACTAAAATAAAAGAGAGTTTAGGTGAGTTCAGGCGAGGTGAGATTAGATAAGTTAAAGTGAGTTGAGCTGAGGCTGATTTGAAATGAGCTGTGATAAGTTAAAGTGAATGAGAATAAGTGAGTATGCGTTGAACAACATAACATAACATAATGTAACATATCTTAATGTAACAACATACGATAGCATAACACAACATAACATAAGATAACGTAACATAACACATTATTACCTAATATAACATAACATACCACTACATAACAAAACATTACATAGCGTAACATTACATATCATAACATAGCACAACATAACATAATGTTGCATAACATAATATAATATAACATAGCATAACATAATATTACATTACAAACAAAATAACATAACATAAGACAGCGTAACGTAGCATAACATAATATAACATAACATACCATAACATAAAAAACATCTCATTTTTTTCAGTTTTATAATTTTCTTTGACTCTATCTTTATCTCTATGACTTTCTCTATGACTTCCTCAATCTCTATCTTTATCTCCGTCGTTTTTTATCTTTATATTTACCTTTTCATTTTTATCTTTATCTTTTTCTTAACATTTATCCTGATCTTTGTCTTCATCTGCACATTCATCCACACATTTGCCATTATAATAAGTACATATTTAAATTTACTTTCCTCTTTGTCTTTGTCTTTAGATTTCTTTGCTTTTATTTAAATCTTTTCCTTTATACTTTTTTTTCACCTACATATTCAACTTAACCCTCTCTCTTTACTTACTCTGTGTATTAATCTTAATTTATCTTACCTGCTATACTGTTTTTTTTGACAGCTGCTCTATCCCGCTCTAACTTGAGCTACTCTGCACTTTTTCGGTCTCATTAAAAACAACTATTAAAGCATACATTTAGTAGTCATTTCCGCCTCAATCTTTCTCATTATTTTAAACTGATTTGAGTAAATCTCTGCACATCAGCATCAAAATAATCTCTTTAGTGATATATTTCCATAATTTTTGGCATTAAGTTCTTTACTGCATAACGCACGTCAAAAGCTTCGCGTAGAACTTCTCTCTCTGCATTGAAACATGTACAGCTAAATAGTACATTCTCCGCATCTTCGGGGAAGTAGGAACCACAAGTGTTGTGGTTAAAGCACTTAAAGTATTATTTGAACCAGCTATGGCCAGTTAGTTGTTAATGTGATATTGAAGGCAACCTCGCCGGTTGAAACTGGAAATCGGTAATAAGGTCAAAAGATAGAGTATCCCCGACTTAGTAATTGATACTTTTTAGTTTTCCAATCAAAACATTTTCACTCGTTTAAGCAGTCCAAGGCGATTTGAAGTTCAAAAGGGCATTTAGAGGTGAAAAAGACACTTCCGAGAAAAAAGTTTCAAGCATAATTCGAATCCGGTTGAAACCGAAAGTCGGTAATACCACCAAAAGATAGAGCACTAGAAAAGTACTGAAAAAATGTTAAATAGTACTGAATTGGTTGGCGCAAATCTCATATATTTATTGCCACGCAACCACGTTTAGTCTGTAAATGTGTTCCGCTAAATTAACTTTTAACTAAATTACAATAAAGGCTAAATATATTGTATAGCCAAAAAAGAAATTTAATTATACATTCTTTACAATTAGGTTTCATTAGTATTGTTATGCTTCTCACTAATCATAGATGTGACTACATAATATTATGTACCACTAATTGCAAACATGCCGACTTGCCCACAAGCAAACAAAAGTAAATATTTATATACACAAGTATGTACATATATGCATAATATATAATGTATATACATGGCTTAGCAAAAACATTAACTAATGATTACTGAGCATTAATATTTACAGCATGTGTGGTTGTACATACAGCGCACAGAGAAATAACAGCAATTGTGTGTGCAGCGCAAATAGGCGTAGTTTTGGGCCAATACGCATTAGGATGCATTACTTTTAGTGGAATTTTTTGTAACCATACCCATACTGAATTAATCTTGCTGGCAAGGAAGACACAAAATTTCCCGTTTTTTCGCACCTCAGAAGGGACAGTAAAAAGAAATGAAATATTGAAATCAGAGTTTGACATACAAGCTAATACTGACTACAAAGCTCCAAACAAGAATAAGGCGTAAGCCCGGGTGCTGGTTTCTAACCGGAGGATCTGCGAATTAGTCAGTTTTTCTTGCGCTATAGGGAAAACAGCTAATTTGTGGACCAACTGCGATGATTATGCGGTCTCAAGCTCAATATGGCCGCTATAAATAGGATAAAAATCTTCTAGAACTCAACAAATCCGCAATAAGAGTTCCTATCGCAAGCTGCACCTATTAGGTATTTATCATTTCACGCACATTGTAGATATAACTTATTCGCTGTTATACCTTCAATAGCAGCTGTCATGCCAGCACTTCCAAATTTAGCTCCTTAGATGGGAGCGATTTGGTCAAACATTGTGGCTTCAAGGCGACAATCACATTACATTTCAATTACTTGAATGAATTTCTTTATAGAAACTATATTCTTATGGCTTTATTCATAAAAAATAACTTGGGGAAAAACTGGCAGGCTTAGCTTTAGAAATTTCCAATTTGTTTTCCGAGTTTTTCAAATGCTAGTGATGGCATTGGAGAGCCGTACCTACTCTTTTTCTCACTATAACCAAACTAATTTCTTTTTTTATGAAAAACGACTAGGAACAAATGTTACACATACGCCATATATGACGTACATATTAACAAAATCATATGTAGGTGTATAGTATTTGACCATTTACAGCTTTATTTATCGACCAATTTTCTTCTTTGGTATTTTGGTAAAAGGGCAGGCTTTAACACAAATCAAAATAATTTACAAAAAATCTTTTATTTGTATATTTTTTCACTGTAAAAGTTTGCATTTTTTCATTCACAATGCAAACTTCAATATCTTGCGAAAATGACCTGATCTAGGAAAACGGCGTACAGGACCGCAATCTACGACCCAAAATTAAATTGATATGTATCGGTATTTTTTTGATATTTTAGAGTCCTTACAGTGTTTTCAAAATGGCGTTACTAACTATAGGCCAATCTCCAGGCTGTCTACAATTTCTAAACTTCGAGTGTATATTAAAAAAAAAAATAGAATTCGTCGTTAAAAGTTTAATCTCACTTCACCAGCATGTCTTTGTCGCTGTATTGACACGTTTTGACCTCGGCATCAAGTTGATTGTATATATGTACATTGATTTCTCCATGGCTTTCGACAAAGTAGCTCATTACATTAACTGTGCAAGCTACCCATTTTTCGTTTTCACTCTGCATTTCTAAAGTGGGTAAATTTTTATTTAAATAATAGGTGTTGCGTGGTCTCACTTGGGGAGGTATCATTATTACATTTTTTACATCATATGGCGTACCTCAGAGAGGGGAGTTTATGTACATGATTCAACTTTCACGGGCGATTAGTTCAATCAAAAGTTGAACGAAAATAGGCGGATTGAAAGCAATTGATTTAAAGGTATGTACAGCTGCATTCAACTTAAAGTTGCCTGTAAAATCGCCTTGTGTTAATTCTGCATTAGAATTTTTAGATTCCTTCTTTACGCGGACGACCTAAAAGTTTTCTCTTGGATTAAGGACCCTGAAGGTGTATCTAGCGTCCAATTAGAAGTCAATATTAACAAGTGTTGTGACGTAACTTTCTCCATATTACGTAAGGTTGTACGAACGCCGTATAGTATCTCTGGTACTCACCTTCAGTATGTCGACGATATCAAATATCTTGGTGTAATCTTTTTGCTGCATCCTTTTTAATCAACAACCACATAAATTTTATCATATCTAAATCATATGCTGCGCTGGGTTTTGTTTGTCAAAATCGTTCTGGCTGCACAGATCCCGATACTCTGAAATAGTTCTATCCAGCGTATTCTACCTAAGGATGGCAAAAAGAAAAACAAAATAATCGGGTAATTAGTCATATGATTAATTATCATAAAAAAAATAGTTGCAATTGTTGAGAAATAGTCGATTAGTCGAATTTTTGAAGGCAGTTTTTTACAGTGAGTATTCACAAAAACACTTTTCCATAAAAAATTTTTAATTCTCTTGTTAATTAGCCTTAAAAAAATTAAAAGAGTATTCTTAGCGGCGAAAGCGGTTGCATTTCTCGGTGGCTGTAGCACCAGCTTTTGTAAAAAGGCGTTCAGCAGGCATCGACTACCAATTCGAAAGTCCGTTAAGTTTTGAGTAAACAGTCTTATTTCCTGCCAAGCTTTAGTTCTAGGACTTGACAATGTAAACTAAAAGTGATTTCATCTTGTGGGTGACCTAAATCATCATCTTTTCGCCATCGTTTGTGTACAAGGTTTTTATTAGGATTCCAAGGATCGAACTCGTTTTCTACAGATTCTAGGTCAGAAAAAACCATCGATATTTTCGATGTTGATATATCAAATTAAAAAAAATCGATGTCGAAAGCATCGACAAGACTAATTCTAGTGCCGGCTCGCTACCCGTTTCCGTAAGATCATCAGCGCACATTATTTAATTTCGCAAGAATCTTCATTACAGAGGCCAATGTTAACGTAAAGTTGATGCAGCTAGCGAGAAACTCCGTTCGATGGATTGATTTTAGGCAACTACAGAATTAATATTTCATGAAAATATTTTTACGATTATTTTACAATTAATCGATCAATGAAACACAAAACAACGATGCAAATAAATCGAAAATTGGAAAAAATGATCGATTCATTCAATTAAATAATTAATCGCTGCCATCGTTAATTGCACCATACATAAAGTACTCTGATCTTATGTATAGTAAACTTGATTCTACTTTGTATCATAAAATTGATGCTGCGTTCAATATGACCACATCTCTTTCTGAAAAAACAAATTTTTTGAATATTTTTCAGCCAGAAACTGCATATAAAAGATCATACAATTTAAGACTCCAAAATATCTCCAGGAGAAGTTAGAGTTACCTTAGCCTTGCAGGCATCAAAATCTGATTATCCCTAAATATTCCTATATGTCCTCATCTATGCTATTTTTTGTTAATACTTTGAGGCTGTGGAGTTCCATTCCTGATACTGTTAAGGCTGGGTATGTTGGTTGTTAAGTTAGGAATGGTTTAACTAAGGACTGTGAATCCGGCCCTTACAGGTACAACCTCATTTCTTAAAGAAAATAAAATTAAATAAAATTAAATAAATAAATTGTTCGTTCCAAGCTTGAGTGCACTGCATTCATCTGTAGACTTCATCATAAGTTTGTTATTGATAAAATTAAACGTATTCAAAAGTTTCTTCATAAATATGCCCTTTGTTCCATACATTTTTCCACTTCTTAAAATCCCCGTCTGCTATTAATTAACCTTAGGTCTCTTCAAAGTCGAAGAACTATTCCTTCATAGACTTGATAAGTGGAGATATCGATTGCCCCGCATTACTGCTGGCTATTCAATTTCTTATTACTGCGGAGACATTTCGTTTTCATTTTCCTTTTTACCTCAAGAGCCGCAGTACGAATTACGCAAGAAATGCCACATTAGTGCGTCCACTTCGAGAACGCAATGAAATTTTGAATTATTTTTTGCTTAATTTTTTCTTTTTGCCCGAAAACGTGTTTTATACGTATTTTGCGAAATACGGCGTCATGTGGACTACCTTGAAACTTGTTTACAGTTGCAAGCGCCGATGTCTTCGATATTTTACAAATTCCGCCAATTGTATAGCTTCGTTTCGTTTTAATAAAAAATACAGTGATTTGCATTTTCTTTTAGCATATTTTCATTTGGAATTAAGTGCCATTGAGTTTCCCAAGGCAAAAACCAACCTTTGTTAATTTAAAATAATTAAAAAATCACTGAGTCTGAAATCAAATTAATACTCGTTTCGAATCGAAAGAGGTATGGAAAAAATTATACTGTTTACTTTCCAATATAATTTAAATCGAAAAAGCGGACTCGTCATCGAGTGTCGTAATCTGAAGATGAATTTTCGAATAGATTTTTATTCGATCACGCTCGGTCTCAAGTGAGTTATGGTAAAATATTTTGATGGAATTTAAAAACTATATATTAAGTTGTGAAATTAATTTTTTATAAAAAATATGTAGCTATTTCTTTTTTTATAAAACTTGGGACGCTCTAGTAAGCATGCATACATACGTATGTATCTAAATGTGTATTCAAACATCTGAAATTCCATTTACGGCAGTGTATCGAAATCAGAGCAAATAGTTGACCATCGGGTGGCCGACAGTAGGCGATACACACGCCCAGCATAGACAGCAACATAATTACTAATTACCACCTGAAAAGGTTATAATGAAAATTACGCGTACTACATACAAAAGAATGTACGTGCGTTAGGCCGTACTAGAAAATGCGCTCGCCGCACACTCCTGAGGCTAAGGTATATTGCAAGGAAATTCCCTAACGTAGGGGCAGCCGTTTTTTTTCATTTTTTATTATATCTACGGCATTTGCAGTTGGATCTT
>NW_023461507.1:0-25422 GCF_013731165.1 Rhagoletis pomonella
GGAGCTATAGGTTATAGTTACCCGATCTTTTTAATTTTCACTGTAAGTTTTCTGTTGATGATTATTGAAAACAGTGCGGAATTTCATGTTCCTAGCTATATAACAAGAGGAGTTATAACGAAAAATTTTAAATCTGAACAATCAGTTGTATGGGAGCTATAGGTTATAGTGACCCGATCTTTGTAATTTTCACTGTAAGTATTCTGTTGATAATGGGTGCAAGTACTGCAAAATTTCATGTTCGTAGCTGCATAAATGGAGAAGTTATAACGAAAAATCTCATATCTGAACAATCAGTTGTATGGGAGCTATATGTTATAGTGGACCGATTCTTCCGGTTCCGACAAATGATTAATACATTATAAAAATACACCCACCTACCAAATTTGATCCGGATATCTCGAAAACTGAGAGACTAGATTGCATACAAACAGACGGACAGACGGACATGGCTAAATCAACTCAGCTCGACGTTCTGATCATATAAGCATACATTTTAATGGGTCTATCTCTTTTTGTTCTGGTACTTACAAACATAGGACCAAAGTTATAATACCTTTTCATACTCATGAAAGGTATAAAAAGACAAAAAATATAACCTTAAGCAAAAGCAGATGTATTTGGCTGCGTTTCTTTATACATTCCGGATAATCCCATTTCACAGCCGGAATAAACAGAATGCGTTTGAAATATACGTTGACATACCGTTCTAAAGAATAAGTAAACAAAAAAGTTTATTCCAAACGTTCAGAATGAATAAAGAAATGCAGCCTTTATGTTTGCACATATGTATGTATGTATAAGGGTTGTTGCGAATATTCGCATTCGCAACCGCGGAGCTTCCGCATTAATTTTAACAATCGCATTCGCTTTCGCATTCGCAAAAATTAATGCGGATCTTTTGCGAATGCGAATATTGAAGGGACCGAAAATTACAGCTATTTTTTTAAGAGTTAAGCTTGACCAAATATTTTTGATTCCGAAATAAAAGTACTTTCCGGATAATAAACAAACCGCTTATCCAGATTAAACAAGTTTGGTATCCAATGAAAGAGGACTTAAATAGCTTTAAAACTGAAATATCTAAAAGAGGAGAGCCACACATTGAAAAATATTTCAATAAAAAATGTTAATTAATTACCATAGAACAAACATTGGGTCAGGAATATGAATTTTTTTAGTATTAAATGGTATCTAAAAAATATAAATAGATAAATAGAGGCGGTAACCTTCATTCGTTATTTTTGTTTAAAAGCTATTTCAGTCCTCTTTCATATGATACCACATATGTTTAATTTTGATAAGTTGTTTGTTTATTATCCGGATATGACGTTTATTTCGGAATAAAAAATATTAGGACAAATTTATCTCGGAAAAATTAACTGTTACTTTCGGTCCCTGGAACCAGTCACAGAAGAAAGCATTAAAAATGAGTTACAAAAACTAAAATCGAAGATGACGTGACAAATTCCGAAACAACCAAAAGAATGAGAATGAAGAATTCTTTCGAAAAAACGGTGTTTAAACAACGATTGTGCCATGATGCCAGATTGTGAAGATGAAAGTCAGGAGGATACATCTGACATTTGCAGCGCCGATGAAATTCTCAAAAAGTAATTATTGCCCCGCAATAAACATAAATACATATAACTGAAAGTCCTCTCAACTGGTGCAGTGTAAATCGAAAAGAATTTACAATTTTGCCAAGTTTCAAGTTTTTCAAGTTTTTCGCCTCGAGCCAGTAGTTATATAGTGGAGCAGGTTTGATTTACGACCTTTTAAAAAGTTTTCATTAGGTACAATGTTCCAATTTTTAAATTCAAGTAGTAAAAAAACAATCTGCCTTATCCTGAGTTTCACATGAAAAAAAATTCACCCGAAAATTTGCCATTCGCCCATAGTAAAACCATGGAAACCAAGAGTTAAAAGTGAACCGGTTCGGGGAAAATTAAACTCATGATAAGGCTGATTGTGTCTTATCATGAGTTTAATTTTCCCCGAACCGGTTCACTTTTCACTTTTGGTTTTCATGTACATATTTACTATGGGCGGAATACAAATTTTCGGGTGAATTTTTTTCGGGCAAAACTCAGGATAAAGCAGCTTATTAAAAATTATTAACCTTTCCAATTTTCATTTACCTAAATCACCTAATTTACCCACCTAAATTATATTTTAAAAAGACATGACATCTGCATTCGCATCCGCATCCGCGGCTGTCTGAAATTCCACGTTCGCAACATCCCTAGTATGTATGTATATTGGTTATGAGACAAAATAGATATGCATGTAACGTAAGTTTCACTTCTCCAGTGTGGCCCAGGCGGACTTCCTTTTTTTTGTTGATCAGGGAGCTCACCCCCCCCCCCCCCCGTTTCGTGTGAGTACACTGAGAAAAAAACGCGTTGTAAAAATGAATTTTTTTTATTTGATTACCGTTTAAAAACGTTCGTATTTAAATCAAGTGAAAAGAGTTCAAATACGCCCGTATTAATATTAAGCATTTTTCACTGCACGGAATCCGTTTTGCACGTCTAGGTTGCTTTTTCATATGTAATTAAGAAAGTATGGCTGCATTTCTTTATTCATTCTGAACGTTTGGAATAAACTTTTTTGTTTATTTATTCTTTAGAACGTTCCTGATGATATGTTGACGTATATTTCAAACGCATTCTGTTTATTCCGGCTGTGAAATGGGATTATCCGGAATGTATAAAGAAACGCAGCCTATATGTACCCTGTAGGGAAACCCGGAACTGGTGAACCAAATTTCTAGTTCCGTACTAGATCTTTGTCGCCAAAAACGAACCAGTCTGATAGTAGCTAGATCGCCACCAGTTCAAAAGCAGAACTAGAAGAAACCTGTATCTAAAATGACGAATTTAGAACTGGTTCGAAACTATAGAAAAAGGGATGCAGAACGAACTAGATCTCATATGGCGAATTTTGGTCTAATTCGGAACTACCGAAAAAGGGATGCAGCGGGGGGCTTGTTTACTTTAAATAGACTTTTGCTTTGCGGGTTTTTCGTTCAAATAGGCTTTCAGTCTGCACTTCGCAGATGCTTTTCATAGTTTGGTAATACAAAACTAAAATTTGTGTCAACATGTTAACATTTTGGGACCTTCTGGAATCTAACCAGTAACAGCCAGCACCGCTACAAATTCGGCTACAGCCAAAGGTATGTAAACGTAAATTTCTTACATTCATTCAAATAAATTTGATTTCAGATTGAAAACACAGTTCTTTGTAAATAATTAAAAATCGCTACCATGGTTAAACCAAAAAGACTGTTAAAAACATTTTGTTGCTTTTTGCGTCTGTCGATTTTATAACTGGTTCGGAACTATAGAAAACGGGGTGCAAAGCGAACTTGATCCCATCTGTCGAATTTAGGACTAGTTCTGAACTATAGAAAAGGTAATGCAGTGGGGGACAATTTCCAATTCCTATGACATCGCCGTATTAAATTCGCCAGTTGTTTGCATGCAAAAGAGAATTATCGCGAACTAGTAGTGGGTCTAAATGTACTAGAAGCGCACCAATTCAGACCTAGAGATTTTCCCATAATATATAAAAAGCATGCACATCGGTGACAACACATACACACATACACAGATACATGGTACATGTTTATCTATACCAGTGATTCCCAAAGTGGTCCAGGTGGACCCCCAGGGGTCCACGGAAGACTCTACGGGGGTCCCCTGTGATGTGAAAAAAATATGGGGTTCCATGAGTTGTAAATAGGGGTCCACGAAGTTTTATCTGGTTTCAATGTACAGAACCAAAATGGTTGCTTGATAGCCTCTTTATTTAACTTTAATTTTTTTAGTGGTGTATAGTGCTCTTGAGGCACTGCTGCACTTACCGTCAGTTAGTGCTTTTCCTGTAGACTAAAAAGAACCGGATGCTTGTATTACAATGAGTGGGGCGCGGCGAAAATTGCTGGCGAGAGAGATTTAAGCACTTGTGTCTTTTCAATGCTTCGGTATTCCAGGCTGAGGTAATTGCAATACTCAAAGCCATGGACTAAGGGTGGAACATAGGTGGAGGGGAAGGAGTTTACGTGACTGTCTTGACAACCAAGCTGCACTTAAGGCATTGACCAGCCCTCTATTTAAGTACTTCCGAACTAGTTCGGCAATGCAAGTCTCGACTAAAATATGATGGTGAAGATAAGGAGGTGGTTTTACTCTGGGTGACAGGTCACTCTGGAGTACCTGGTTATGAGACATCTGATCGTTTGGCCAGAGTTGGCTCAGACCAGGCATTCCTCGGTCCGCAACCAGTTTTAGCGCTCCCACCTTCGGCAATCGAAGCCACCATCAGAAACTGGGGGAATACTTCGCTCAGAAATGACTGAGAGGCATCGAGGGGATGCAAGTGGGCAAAACTCATGTTGCCTTCAATCTCACAAGGTTTATCTGAGCAGACGACACTGCAGACAACTTGCTGGACTGCTGACTAGTCACTACGCGGAACAAACACCTGACTGCGATAGGCGTAAATGAGAAGTCCATTTGCCCATCTTGCCTTGAAGAAGATGAGACGGTGGAACACTTTTTGTGCTTCTTGCTTGCTTGTTTATTTGCCATCGACTTTTTTAAACTCGTTATTACCTCTATTGTCAATTTCTGAATTAAAAGTTTGGCGTAAAAGGCTTAGCCGTTGTGATGTTTTAAGTTTTGTGTTTTAAAAATGTGACAAATATTTTTCGCCTCACTTTAAAATTCGGAGCGATAAAAATAAAAATGATGGCATTAACACAAATAAACTATTTTACACATACTCCACGTGCAAAGTCATGAGAGAGGCGAACATTAGATGAGTTTATGGTGAAGATAATGTAAATAACGCTAGCGATCGCAGTGCTAGTAAAAAATATAACTCTTCCGAGCGAGAGAGTATTTTGATGTATTTACGAGCTTTATTTTTTAAAATCTACAAGTGTGTAATCACATTATTTTTATAAATAGAACACAAGAGAATATTTTACTTTTATTTTGGCCACTCTGAGTTTAGTTTTTGAATTCACCCAGTCTAATTTTCACATTTAATTTTTTCACGGGCTTTGGGAATATTTAGAAATGTATCAGCAGGGGGTCCACCGAGCGCAGTAAATTTTTGAAAGGGGTCTACGAGAAAAAAAGTTTGGGAACCTGTGATCTATACAAATGCACTAATCGCGCGCTGTGATGTTGATTCAAACTCAACATTTGAAAACACATTTACATGTATGGCTTTAGCTGAGTGAGCAAAGACGCTTGATACAATTGGTTGCTGCCAAAAAGGTCCGGGTTCAGTTACCATCAGACGGAACATAAAATTAAATTTTTTTTCTTCTTAATTACGGAAAAGCATCTGTGTACTTTACAACGACATATCTTATAACGTACATACTCAAATTTAAAACGAGTTTGGTTGGTGCTCTTTCATATGCGTATTTTTTTTAATCTAACACTTTTTTTAAATTCTAAAATTTTTTTCCCTCAGTGTAAGGTCTCTTCGTAGTTGTGCAGATTCCCAGTTTGACCTGCCAGGTGGCGCTGGAGTGGTGTTATCGTTAAAAATCTTAGTTATGATCTGATCTGACTTATATTCGAGATATTTATGTATTGGTAAAACGGTTAGGGGAATACTATTGCAAAAAACACCCACCGGGTGATGCTGGGGTCGAGTTGTTACTAAAAATCGTCGAGTGAGAAAAAGTGCCGTGAATATCCGATTACACCGACGTGCTGTACCACCGAGTATGCCGTGCTCTCGTGGTTTGCGATTGGCCCAATGAACGTGCTTTGCTAGCTTCATTGGGATACACCAGGATTGAGTTGTCCAGGGGTCAATCTCAAATTACCAGCATTTAATCTACCATCAGAACCTTTGCGCTCCTTAATAAGAGCTTTAAGGTATTTCGACTGAAATAAGTCTGGGTATATTGGTTTTCTGTAGAACAACGATACTCACCAGTTTTTAAATTGCCACCAACTATACCATACAGTTTCAAGGACAGATTCACCATCGAACCGGATCATTTTTGCTGGCAGGGAGTTAGTGGGAAAAAGTTCTTCAAATTTATTTCGTTTTGTGATAACCGTGCTGTGAAACGCCAGATCATTGGAGAATTTCAAGAACTTCTTCACGAAGATACACTTTCGTTAGGCTATTAAAGAAGACAATGGAAATATGCCTTCTGACAACCACCAAACCGTAATATTAGCAGATAAATGTATCACTGGAAATCGTGAACGTGAATTGTTGGTAAAAATGTTGGACCAAAATATTTCAGTAAAAAAATCAATTTTGAGCGGGACGAAGTTCGCCGGGTCTGCTAGTAATATATAAAACATAGGTGTGCCCATAAATTAAAAAAAATAAACTTTTTGTTTTGAAAGTGTTCCTCTTTTTTAGATTTGCCCATATACATTTGATTAGCAAGTGTACGTACGAGTGTGTGGTTTGTACTTGATTTAAAAACAATTGGATGCATACTTAAATGACAACACATTTTTCTCTACGTTTGGTTATTGGTATAAGAAAAATTATCTAATTTCTACTTAATTTATTTAAAGATTTTACAAGGCGAAATTACTTGGTTTCAGCATGATTTGCTTATAAATTACGAATGAGCCGTAAATTACGATGTGAACACGATGTCACAATTCTTGCATCCAATGCCCCAAATTATGCTACGATCTTTGCGGGAATCAAGCACCAACTGACATTATATTGGCAAAGGGCGTTTATTTTAGTATATACAATTTCAACAACCAATGAGCAGTGACCCAAACCTCATAACAACTACTCATTTCAAGGTAAATAAGGGATAGCATTTTGTATTACATTTCGTGTTATGTTAACAAGCTTAATGGAAAATATAGAAATTGCTTTTAACTGGGGAACTATTATTTCATGTGCTTCAAAGCTCTGCCTTTAGATGATAATCTACTAGAAATATTGATGCAATTTGTACTACAATAAATCAAACAAAAGATAACTCAGCTGATTTTCTACAAGTGTTGGCAAAGAACTAGTTGTTGAGATTCGGCTTAGATGTTATTATCTACATGAAGATATAGCACAGAACTTAGAGCGCTGTTGCCACTTTGGTACAATTGTACAAAATATGGGCCTTTTTTCTCCGTTTGGGCCGTTGGGCCTTTTTCGTTTGTTTTGGGCCTTTTTGTAGCACCACTCGTTTGAATAAGCAGCACTCCCAGTTTCAAATTTTATACAAAATTAGGGAAACTCGACAAATTTTCATCGAAATTTCCACTTTTTGATTTTAGTCTAATGAAGTGCAAGTTTCAACCGCCTAAAAAATCGCGTTGATTTTTGAGAATTTTAATTTGAAGGCTGCTTTTGCGGTGTTCTTTTTTTTACATAACAAGTGCAATTTACAAACACTGGCGTTAATTTTTTGAAATTTTGTTGTTTACGGTCTCCCGCATTTTATTTCATAAGAAATTCATGCTGTATGGAAAAAAGTACAAAAATCCGTCACTAAACTTAACGCGATTTTTTAGACGGTTGAAACTTGCACTTCATTAGACTAAAATTTTATCGGCTATAAAACTGCATACCCAAAAATGTTCTATCCATTCAGATTAAAAATTGAAATTTTGATGAAAATTTGTCGAATTTTCCTAAATTTTGCATAAAGTTTAAAACTGTTTATATGGTTTTGGTTAAAGCGTGGACGGTATTTTTATAGAAAAATAACAAAAAAAAAATTAGTTCGAAAAACATTACGAATACATATTAAAAAAAAATCAACACGTGGTCACTTGTTTGAGTCACTGTATATATTTTTGTTGGACGACAAAAAATTTTACGTTTTATTTTATTTTGGGCCTTTTTACTTGTACATACATTGTGGTACACAAAATAGAAGCCTACGTCCCCTTTCAGACACGTCAAGTCTTGAAAGCAATTTTTATCGCATTCTCTTTTGTATTTTCTCTTTGCTTCCACACGCGTCAAGTTTTATTGAATTCAAGTCATTGGATCTTTAAATGCGAAGCAACGAAAAGAACAAAAGAGAATAAGAAAACTTGAAACGAATTGACGGTACGGAGGTATCTGTACTCTTCCCCTCTCTTCCCACCTCCTTCGCCTACGAACGAGCAGACTTGAAAGCAAGACTTGACGTGTCTGGAAGGGGACTAAGAACCTGCAAGAATGTCATTTTCGCCATCAGTTTTGACTCACGGCTAAGAACGTAGAATATTTGTATGCATATTTGCTTGCAGTTATATTGGTTTTGCAGATACTCCGAAAAGCATTTTGTGTGTATAAAAACATAGTTTCAGTTTCTATGTTCTTAGTTCTACTAAAATAAAAAACATACTATACACAAAGAACATAGAAAAAGTGCTTAGTAATTCTACTATACATACGGTGACCATTCGTCCCGATTTTGGCGGGACAATATCGATTTTAAGAAAATAAGCCCGCTGAATATTTTTTTAAAGTCGGGACGTATAAGAGTACCGATTTTTCATATTTGTACCGATTAAGTCCCGATTTTCAATGTTTTTTTTTTTATTAATTTAATAAGAGTTTCCCTGTACTCTGACCCAAAAATATTTTTTTCGTGCAGACGTGGCACCACTGTCGTTATCACAATGAACATAGAATATACGGGAGCCATAAACATAGCCAGCATCCTTATTTTCGATGATCTCTGGTTATGTTTTATTCTGTCAAACTGGACCTATCGCTATGTGTTTTAAAAAGGGTTGATAACCCCTCGTCAGAATATTTTTTTTATGTATGCTACCACATAATTTTGGACATCCTTAACAGATTTCTGTAATTATTTTTTTCAAAGGAAAGGCGGTACCTCAGAGGTGTTCCCGTACTAATTTGGTTTAGGTCCGATCATTGGGTCAATAAGAAATTAACGGTTATCTTAAATTTTCATATTCGAATTGAAGTCGGTATTGTTTTTTGCTTAAAAATCACTTTTATAATTATTTGTCCAGTTTTTTTGTTGTTTAATGAAACGATTCTAACTTGAATTTAGTGAAATTATAAAAAGTAACAAGTGAAGTGGGATACCATTTCTTCGAAGGTCGAGCTTTTTTTTGTGCAATTATCTGTTTATGCTTCACAACGATAAAAGAAAAATACAAGTTTCACGATTTATCGAAATTCGAATTATTTGGAAGTTGTTTAGATTTTAATTGTTTTCTCACGATTGGTAATTCCGATTCTGCTCATATTTTAAACAGTTGAGAATAATCGTGTTTTCTTTCCATTTTTATATTTGGTTTGGCCATAAATTTTTTTTATAAAAGATATTAAATTATTTTTTAATATTACTGACATCTCAATGGCTTTAAAATTGCGTTTTAGGCTAATATTGTTGTACGTTCTGTTAGTAATTGTATGCAAAAAAAAATTTTGCAGCAATGCACGAGACGAAAGTTATTCACGCTTTTCTCTTAACGCCCATTGTATTTTGTATGGAAAACGATGAAATGAGTATCGCAAGCGCATTAGACTCGCTGTCAATCGATACTTGTTGAAAAACTCATGCGAGGTAAATATCTACGGCAAACGTTTTCCATACAAAATTCATTGGGCGACAAGAGAAAAGCGTGAATAACTTTCGTCCCGATGCATTGCGGCAAAATTGGTTTTTCTGCAAATACTTACTAATGGAACGTACAACAATATTAGCCCAAAACGCGATTTTAGAGCCATTGAGATGTCAGTAATATTTAAAAAAAAAATTTAATAACTTTCATAAAAAAAATTTATGGCGAAATAAAAAGTAAAAATGGGAATAAATCACCATTATTCTCCACGGTTTAAAATATTGGCAGAATCGGCATTACCAATCGCGAGAAAACAATTAAAATCTAAACAAATTCGAATTTCGAAAAATTGTGAAACTAGTATTTTTCTTTTATCGTTGTGAAGCAAAAAAAAGCGCGACCTTCGAAAAAATGGTGGCCCACTTCACAAATTTTTACTCAAAAAAATACTAATTTCCTCAAAAAAGTCGTAGATACGAAAAATATAAGTTGTAGATGCAGTGGCGAAAATATAAAATGTGAAAAGACATTTTAGCATTCTTAGGCAATTATTTAATGTTTATTATTTTTTATGAAATTTAGCTCGTTATCTAACGTTATCTAAGACCCAACAAGACCACAAGCTACTTCTATTTTTCACTTTTTTATATAACAATTTAATGGGCTCCAAAACTGCATAGATAGGTCCTCAAAAAATTTCTGGCAAATAGTATTAAAATACTTTAAATTTTGATCAACATTTGTTAAACGTTTGTTACATGTTTTTTTTAGGTAGTAAGGTTAAGGTTTTTGTACAAAAATAATAAACATTTTTTGAACAAAGAAAAGCAGCCAAAACTTGCTAAAATGTCTTTTCGCTATTTACATTCTCGCCATCGTACATATTTATTATGTGTATACATCTTTGAGATCATTTTTCAAGTTTTTTCTCTTTGTTTTGTTATAAATAAAACTGTATAAAAGGAAGTGATGTCTTTTTATTTTAGAAATGTCCCGATTTCTGGCCACAGAAATCTTGTCACCGTAACTATGCATAATGTGACCAACTATTTCGTAGTTCAATGAAAAACAGGTAAATATAACGACGCGAGCCGATTTCGAAATTTCGAATGCGGATGATTTCGATCCCAGAGAGTTCAGTGTTTGTTCAGAAGTGCGAGCCAAAATGATTCATTCTTAGCCTCGCGAAGGTTGGACAGTCTAACAGAAAGTGTGGAGATGATTCCACTTCATCTCCTTCTTTACAGCTGATACAAAA
Source organism: Rhagoletis pomonella (assembly GCF_013731165.1). NCBI lineage: Eukaryota > Metazoa > Arthropoda > Insecta > Diptera > Tephritidae > Rhagoletis > Rhagoletis pomonella. The sequence continues at coordinate 10,804 of NW_023461507.1, forward strand.
GGATCAGTCAAAATTCCTAGTCTCACCGTATGAATACCAATCGCACAATAGCCTGTCAGAACCCCCATCACTAGCCCTTGAGAGGTAACGTGTTTAAAGGTGCAGGTCACCTAATTACCGCGACCGAAACGATCTATTGTAACAAACCTCTATTCAACTACAGGTCATCCTTGATCCACGCACTGTTAAGAAACCTCGCGAGGTCCTTTGGCTGAGTGCCATTTAGGTCGTATGCTTCTACGTACGGTGATCCTAAGAAGCGAAGTCTGGTCCTGGTAAGGCCTTCACAGTGGCACATAATGTGCTCTGCTGTTTCCTGTTCTTCGCTACACAACCTGCAGTGGTCAGAGTTGACAACTCCCATATTTGACAAGTGTTTCATTACCCTACAGTGGCCAGTAAGAAAGCCTGTAACAATTCTTACTTCATGCCTACTGAGGTGAAGGAGTTCTTCGGTTCTCCTTGCTAATATAACCGTAATGAAGGGCTTGGCCTGTCTGTTACCTTCCGTATTTGTCCAGTAATGTTGTGCTTCTTTCTTCATCCAGATATAGTATTTCCGCCTAACGGAGCTCCATGGCAGACCGGTAAAGGCCTATGAATCCCTGTGCAGCCCCTTTTCTGGCGAGAATATCTGCCACTTCATTGCCCATGACTCCAATGTGTCCCGGTACCCATATGATGTATACCCGGTTCCTGGAGGCAATCAGTATTAAAATTTGAAGACAATCCCACACCAGCTTTGAGGTGATCTCGTGCGCTTTAATAGCGAGGGGCACTGCTCTGCTGTTTGAGTGTATATAGATGTGTTTTTTGATTGGCCCACTTTCTACATACTGCCTCAGACAAAGTTCAATGACGTGAAGACAGAGATACCCTGCCCCATGCTGGTGAAAAGGAGCAGTCTGGGTTGTATACCGTAGACTCCTGCTCCGACGCCGTGGTCAGTCTTTGAGCCGTCAGTATACCAGATGTGGCTGTCCTTCCGCGGTTTAGGTCGTTCATTGTCCCAGTTATTCCTGTCGGGGAAAAATGCCTTGCAGTTATGTGAGAAGTTAAACCTCGGAAGGCACAGGTCCACAAAGCTTATGCGCAACCCATCTTCTTGTTCTATAACCCTGAGGGTGGAAGGGTATACATACTTCTTGTACTCTACACTGCTGTAACAGCGGAGCCTCTTTCTTGATTGCAATGTGTGAGGGAGGCAGGTAAAGAAGCACCTCGCCGCCGTTGGTGTTGTTCTCATCGCCCCAGTGATACCCACGCATGCCAGTCTCTGTAGTTTGCTGAGCTTGGCCTTTGTGGACTTCACTTCCACCTTCTTCCCCCAGACGGGTGCAGCATAGGTAAAAATGGGTTTGGAGACGGCATCATACATCCACCTCGCCAGTTTAGGTCTGATGCCCCGTCCCATAAGTTTCCGGCAGGTCCAAATAGAGGCCCTGGTCTTTTGAATAGTTTTTTCTAGATATGGATTCCATGAGAGCTTTTCATCAAGATATTTTACTTCTTTGGAGAAGTGCATCTTTTCACCTTGAAGGAATGGTTCTACTAATTTGTCCCTTTTCTTTTTCGTGGAGAATATGACTATGCTAGTCTTCTTTGGGCTAACATTTAACATTTTAAGGTTAGAGATGGTATCTTCGATAGGATGACAATGTCATCCGCATAGCCCTGAACGTCGAAGCCTTTTTCGCTAAGAAGGCAGAGTTGTTCACCCACTACGATGGACCATAGCAGAGGAGAGATCACTCCCCCCTGCGGGCAAAGTTTTGTAGCTAAGAAACTGACCCTTTCCTTTGATGGACCCTTTCCTGATTTTCAATTGTCTATTAGAGAGTGTTTCGTGTTGTCGAAAAGGCATGAAAAGCGTGGATAGTAGATCTTCCTGGAAGATAGGCATATTGGTGTCTGTACAAAGGGTTCCTGGTAAGGAAAATATCACATACTGTCTACGATTCTTTCCATCGTTTTTAATAGGAAGGACGTAAGACTAATGGGTCGGTATGACTTTGGTTGGTCTGCTATCCTTCCTTGATCCCTGTACAGAAAAGAGTCCATGAGTTCCTCTTAGCACATCTAATCTCTTTATTGTACTCGGTGAAGGCAATTTTATACGTTTCCCATTCACGGGTTCGTCTAGCTATGTTAAAGAGCTTCCGGGTATTTGCCCTTAGTTTGGCCAATTTGTTATTCCACCATGGAGTCTGTCTCTAGTTAAGCCTAGTGACTTCTGGACAGGATTCATGGTAGGAATTCACAATGGCTGATGTCAGATCTGAGCAGCTAAGTTCAAGATCGACTGAGTCATTTACCTGTCGCGTATAGATCCCAATCTGTGGCTCTTGGTCTTCTGTAGGTGGTAGCAGTTGGTAATGTGATTTCAATTTCAAAACGGATGTGCATGTGATCTGATAAATAAATTTCTCTGGACATTTTCCATTTTTTTACCCTATAAAAACATTTGCTGCTGCAGAGAAACGTCTTCTTATCTTTTTTATGTGACAAACGGACCCGGTTTCATTTAGCCTAATTGCAGTTCGTGCTAATCGTGTTAATCGGCATCGGCATCGGCCGTTTTGGCCGTTTCATAGCCGATCCTTTTTACTTTTTCCGCACTTCACTCCATGTTATTTACTTTTTACTTTTTTAATTCCTTTAAAGTTTAAAATGTTAATGCATCTGAGTCCCCCTGACATAAATGTGTTCTCATGATTCGTTTTTATGATGTACTACGGCGGCAGAATCTAAGTAGGAAAGACACATTGGCTGAGATTTCCTATAATAGACAATTTCCTATATCACCCAAAGTATTACGAATTTTTTAATGAAATTTGCAGGGGGTGTTGAGGAGGTACTCATTGACCGATATCATCAACATTTTGTGTACAAATGCTAATAGTTTTTAAGTTATTCGTTGTTAACATTTCCCCACTGCTTCACAATTATTTTTTTATAAACACTGCACTAATCAGTTTTTCTATTCTCAAAGAATAGTAAACACACAATTGTTCAGCGATGGCCGCCATGAATGAGGTGCCATATCGTTGAAAATGTTAATAGTTTTTTTTAGCCAAAAATACTTTGTGATGCATTACGGGATTGAAGGCTAAAAGGAATATATTAATTTTACGGTCTTATTTATGCACATATATTTAAGAGTTTCTTTTAAATCGGTGATATATATATTAATATTATTGTAAAAATATATTTTAAAAATATATTTAAATAATTTTAAATCGCGCGATTTTTTATTACAAATTTTCGCCTGCGGCGCTTTTTTCTAAAAAATCCAATACTTCCATATATTTTGAAAATTAAAAAAAAAAAATCGCGCGATTTTTTATTACAAATTTTCGCCTGCGGCGCTTTTTTCTAAAAAATCCAATACTTCCATATATTCATCAAAATTTGAAACTGTTTAATCAGATTTTTTTGGCATTTTCTTGAGAATGCAGTTTTTTAAATTTTAATATAATAAAGTGCAAGTTTGAAGTAGCTAGGACTTACCGCTGATTTTTGACAATTTTTTGTTCACGCCAAAGCATGTTCGACAATTTTTTTGTATGGAGAAAATCAGAAGCATCCTCCACAAAACAATTGCCAAAAATCAACGCTAAGTCTTAGCTACTCAAAATTTGCACTTTACACTAAAATTGATTGGGCTACAAAACTACATACAAATTTTGCTAATTTTTATACAAAGTTTGGAATTTTTTACTTTCATAAAAAATAATAAACACTAAATAAACGAAAAGGAAATAGCCAAAGAATGCTAAAATTTCTTCACTGTATGCATTGTTACGATTATCCTTGACTGGATTGTTAAATTGTTCACGTTACAACAATACTTTCATCATTATTTTTAAATCTAGGGTTACTGTTTATTAACAAATTGTAATCAATACAAAACATTTATAGTCAGCGGAAGCTGCATTTCTTTTACTACTATGAATACAACTGGGAAATGTAATTTCGAATAAACTGTTTATTTTACATTAGGTGCATTCTTTTGCAACCGAGCTACAAAGGAAACACTCGCTTAAATGACGAAATACACGCAAAGCAACAACACAAACTCGGCTATTTATCCGAGCTCAGCCAGGTCGGTTAAAAAATACGCGACCTGAAGGCTAGTGTTGGTAAGTGAAAAAACTGCTCTATTGTGAATTGTTAATGGGCAAGTGGAGAGCGAAATTTTTGCTTCCTTTTATACGTGACTTATATTTTAAAAGAGTGTATATATTACGCAAATACCTCGCATAATTACTCATTTAAATTGTTTTTTGTATCTAAATCGCGTTAAACTAATCACATTTTCTTGCCAGCTACCAACAGGGTTGCTTAAGTAGCTAAAAGGAAATTTTACCCGAGTTGAGCGTTCTTTTGTCGCTCGCTTACAAAAAAATGCAGCTATTGAATAAGGAAAAGACGAGAACAAAGTATTGCAATGCTGTGTATGCATAAGGGATACATATACTATTTACTTTTAATACATATTTATGTATGCACATAAATAAGTGAATAGACTCATGAATGATTATTTGTTTTGTAATGTTATTTACAGCCTTCTTCTGTATCACGAACGATAGGCAGCACAAACGATTCGTCTGCAGACGACAACATCTCTGATTGTAATTTTATTATTCCATCGGGCGTCTTCGACTTGCTTTTCATATATTACATTTCAATGGTCTCGGTTGCATTTAAAGCGACTAGAATGATGCCGCCGGATAAATTTTGGAAGCATTCCTCTGCAGACGAATCGTTCGGGTTACCTATCGATCGTGATATAGAATAAAGCTGTTAGTTATTTGTTTATGTTTTTCTTTAGTTATTGTAAAACTTTATTAAAAACATTTGTTCTCCCATGAATTTATATTCAGGTAGTTTTTTTTAAGGAATCGGCATCGGCATTGGTCAAAAATTGAGAATTGGTCGGACTCTATTTTGTGCTGCGACAATTCTGTCTGCAATATCCGCAGGCGCCGTGTTCAACATATGCATGCTAAGCGGCAGTGTAGGTGTGGTTCCTAATGCTCCGCTAATTCCTGTTTTACAAGTGCAGCCATCGGTAGTGAGTTCCACCATACAAGGGCTCCTTGAAACAATATAGGCTTAAATCTGGTTTCCTAGAGCTAATGAATCAATTTCGGCGAGAGACCCCACCTTTTACCGATAGCTCCCCTACAGCAGTACCAGGCAACCGACACCTTTCCTACGCTTTCTTCAATGTTAAGCTTCTACGGCAGCCGTCATTGATCGCCCACCTAGTTACCTGGTTCAGGTAAACTTGGGCCAAATCAAAAAGGGTGTATAGAAATTGTCCCTTGACCAAAAGTTCCACATCATCTACATAGGCAATCAGCCGAGAGCCCACTTTTTCCAGTTCCTCTAGAAGGTCGTTTACAATCGCAATCCAGAGCAGAGGAGAGAAAACACCACCTTGTGGATTGCTACTATTGACTTTGTACTGAGTGCAGACGCTTCCCCACTCGCCGCGACAGTTCTGTCATGAAGTAAGCTTATTAGGTTGGTTTCAACCCCCAGATTATGAATATACTTGACTATTGCCTCAGGAGTGACATTGTTGAAGGCTCCCTCGATATCGAAGAAGGGCCCAACTGCATAATCTTCATGCGTGAAGGCTTTCTCTGACCACTTTACCAATGTGTGCAGGGCGGTATTCGCCGACCTTTTTTGCAATAAGCATATTGAGCTCTTGAAAGACAGTCACGACGAATCGCGTTTTTTATGTACAGGTCTATCAGTCTCTCTAGCGTTTTTAGCAAACAAAGAGACTGACAGGCCTAAAATCCCTAGGGGAAACATTAGAGTCTTTTCCGGTCCTCGAGATGAACGCCACACTGACTACCCTCCAAGCCTTGGCGGTGTACCCGTTCCTCACGCAGTTCGCATAAATAGGATCCAACCAATTGCACGACACCTTCAGAGCCCTTTTCAGCTGCGCAGATATGATACCATCGGTCCCCGGCGACCTTCATGGTGTGAACGAATTTATCGCCTAGGCTATGTGACGATCATCCAGAAGATCGGAGAAGTACAGCACCTGGGGGAGATTCTGTAACTGGTTACAAAATCTTCCTTCTGAAGTACAAAATATCGCAAAGAAGTACATTTGACTGTACTTCGAAGTACGAAGTACAAGAGCGAAAACAGAATTACTAAGGCAGTTCACTCTCTGATGCGAAAATGCGAGAAATTAGCGTTTGTTTTGTTGCTTTGCTGTGCGTTTGTGCGAAACGACGCCATAACGGTGCCATATGTTTGTTGTAAAAAACTGCCGATTTTCGCACTTTCGCTCAAACGCACACAGTTTGGCATCAAAGAGTGAACTCTAATACTGTTCCGAAAGAAGTACTTTTGCTTACATTAACTACGCACCTCCTTTGTTTTCTATGCTCTTTGGTATATTGCTACCTAAAGGTGAAATGGTGCCAAGTCCACTTTTTTCAAAATTTAGTTTTAGATGCATAATGACAGGTAATGCGAAACTACATACATCGATTTTTCTTCTCTCCTGAATAATTTCCAAAAACGTACTTGTTCAGCGTTGCCGTTTTCAATTCATTTAATGAGAAAAAAATTCAAATTACCCACAAATCCCCACAAAAATTTTCAAAATCCCCACAAACGAAATAAATAGGCTAACTTCCAAAACCCCAATTACTTTGCATACGTACAAAGAATAATGTTCCATAACGCCGAGCTACAAAATATTGACAACGTACCTATACTTTTCCAAAACGTATTCGAAAAGTTATCGAAACGCATCTCTAGAGCAATCAGCGCATCAGAAACAAAGTTGATGCTTCGTTTGTTATTGGTTACCATTGGTGTTTTAAAAATGGAAAATTCAGAAAAATTGTTTATTGCTATATTGCATATTTAAAATATGCAATGCATATGGTTGCAATCATGGTTGCCACTCGCCAACATTTTTTTCTACCAAAATGTCTTAAGAAAAGTTACCAAAAGTTACCAAATCTTCACTACCAAAATCTTCACTTATTCACTGAGAAAAAAATATACTGAATAAAACTGCTATATTTCACAACAAATGTGTATATACTTACAGCCCGTTTCTGTGACTTAATAAATTGAATATTTTTATAATTTGTCAATTTTTGATTATTTATCAAGAACTCCTAGTTCTAGCACAGAAGTTTAAATCTATTTTCTTGATAAATTATCAAGATTGAAAATGCTATTGACAATTATAATATTTTTTTTTATTAGAAAATATTTTTCTTACAATTAATTGTTGCATGTTCCGTTTTTCTCATTTTCGTTGTTGCTGTTTCCGACAGGGTAGGAGTATGATGTAATGTACAGCGATTTTCCATCATCCCTTGTCAAATTTGGTTTGGAGACAAACCGGTATCGATGTTGTGCCAATTTCAGTGTCATTTTTCGTTCGGAATGTGCCGATATTTGCGACTCACGGAATAATGGCACCGGCACACAAAAAAAGTTGCGGGTGCTTTTAACCGTCCGTTTGACTCGTACAAAATTTCGAGTAAATTGCGAAAATTGCAAACTTTTTAACTATTTTTTCGCTTTTCCATAATTTAGTGTACGTGTCAAACGGACCTCAGATTTGAATTCAGTGGGTCGAAATACATGTCGGTAGGTGGGTCTAGTAAAAAGCGCGCGACATTTTTTTGTTGTGCCGGAATAATCAAAAGGATTTATGGACCTTACCGAAAATTGCCAGATGGCCACTATTAAAATGTGAGATGGTAGAATTCAAAATTTATCGCGAAAATTGCAAAGTTGTTTTAGAACGTGTTACAGTTCGGACGTGTTTTCTCATCGCTCCGCTTTGTGCGCTAATTTACTAATAATCCAAGTAACTTTTATCTATCGGTGCTGGTATTGAGACAGTGACTCCTAACATAGTGATTTATTCACAATAAAATTGTTCATTGTTTAAATTCTAATAATTAATATGCCTTGCTCGTGCGGTCAAAAGGTTGATCGAAACCAACCAAAGGTGCTATGTGCGAATTGCAAGGCGTTTTTTCATTTAGACTGTGTTGGTGTTATGCCGGCTGATCTTGACTTTCTACTTTCGGCTGACAAGCCGTTCTTTTGCAAACTTTGCCTGGATGAGCGCCGTAAATCTAATCGCTCGCCTCCACCATCCGCAGCCTCGGCTGAGAACGTTGTTAACTCAGCCTCGTCTGACTCTCAAAATCAGTATTTGAATATGAGATGACTCTAATTTTATCGAAGTAATTTTGTAGAAGTGTCAGTAGTGCTGCCACTGAAACTCGAAGGGCTTTTATAATTGCGCACATGCAAAACATAATTCATTTCTTTCTAGTAATGCAAATAGATATTTAGTTGCAAAAGTTACCAAAATCAAATAAAAGTTACCATGTTACCAAACCGTTTAAAAGTTACCACTTTTGGTAGAAAGTTACCAATTCTGACAACCATGGTTGCAATGTGTCGTAACTCTGCACATACAAACAGTTTGAATACCGCAGTATAACAGTATCCAAACGTTGTATTGATACGTTTTGGAAAGCAGCCATATTTTTAAGTTTAATTTCCTTCACAAAGCTATGTATTATCCTGTAAAATATATAATATTTTTTAGATATTACAATTCTCTGCATCTCTTGTTTATGTTTAAGTGTTAAATACACATTACACATTATAAAACAAAAGAGTACTTATTAGGGAATAAAAAACATCATTAGATGAAGTCAGTTCTTTGAACCGGGATTGTACAAATGTATTTCGGCATTAAAATTTAATCTGTAGTTCATTTTTCGTTGCCCTTACTGATATAAAAATTTAAGAAATATATTATTGTATTCAAGAAAATATTTGGTACTTGGAAGCTTACATTTTTTTTATTATAATACGAATATTGATCGCTAAAATAAAAATGGAGGAACGACTGGCGTGCTTTGTTGAACCAAAAGATCGCTTAGGCAAATACAACAAGCTGTGTGTATTTTGTTGTTGATTTTGTTCCCTAAACAAACAAAACAAACAAAATGTGATATTTCAGAGTAAAAGGTAAACAAAACTGACAAATCGTGGGCCACTTCGAATGAAAAAAAACGCAAATTGCAACCCTCTGCTGCTGTTACCTATTCAATGTGCTTTGGAACCGACTGGTAATTCACAAGTAATTTTTAGCAAAAAACCGACTTAAAAAAAATATATATATATCTATATATTTCCTGATCCAATGATCGGATCTAAACCAAATTAGTAGTTATTGAAATCGGTTGACGTGGTGCAAAGTTATGCGGTAACATACATAAAAAAAAATAAAATAAAAAAAAAATATTATGACGAACTGATAACCTCCTCCTTTTTTGGAAGTCGGTTAAAAACAAAATTTTTTCTGTAAACTACTGCACACGGCGAATCCATACAACACATCCTTTTGACTTTAAGAACCACCACGGCGAATCAGGGACCGTAACAGTTACAACTTTTATTAAAAAAATCACTAACCATTTTTTTTATTTAATTACTCCTCACATAAAGGTTTTTCTGATTTTTACGTTATAAATCTAAAATAACAACTATTAACAGTTATATTTGATTTTTAAATTATATATCTTAGATAACATTTACTGTCGACCGCTGTGGTGTAGTGGTAAGCAGTGCGCGCTTTCACTCATCGGCACCTGGGTTCAAGCCCTGGTCAAAGCATCATCGCAAAAAAATAGAAAAAGGTTTTTTCTTAACAGCGGTCGTCCCTCGGCAGGCAATGGCAAACCTCCGAGTGTATTTCTGCCATGAAAAACAGCTTCCCATAAAAATACAATCGCCGTTCGGAGTCGGCGTAAAACTGTAGGTCCCTCCGCTTTGTGTGACAACATCAAGGCGCACGCCACAAGTCGGAGGAGAGGCTCGGCCAAACACTAACATATGTGTAAGCGCAATCTATTATTATTATTATTATAATACTATGTTTGTAAATATTGTTGCCAGTTTTAATTAAATGAAAAGCATTTAATTCAGAAGACACTACAATAATCAAAATGAAATAAGGAAATTCTATGAAAATTAACTTGAAAATATTTATGAAACTCGAATTTTTCATAGATAGTTATTAAAGAGCAAATGCCCCAAATTTCCCACAACATATCGTTCCCCAAACATTACCCACAACAAATATAGTTTCCCCCAATTTGGAGAATTACCCACAAAACGGCAACGCTGGACTTGGCACCTTTTCACCTTTAGTAGCGATATATATTCTGTTCTTTCCTATAAACAGAAATAGTGGAGAATATAAAATTGGTGGCATTTATTCTCGAAAGGTTGTTGAATTAACTATGTATATGCATTTTCTTGCAGTTTTCTTGGAATTGCAGATACTCCGAAAAGCATTTTGTGTGTATATAGTATATGGTATATGGTATAGTATGGGCATCACCTTTCCCGCGGACAAAGCTCTTTTAAGCTTTCTTTACATTTTGTGTACGCGTGCAGAGTAAAAGCTCTCTCTGCCCATCGCTGGTATATACAAACATAGTTTCAGTTTACATATATGTTCTTAGTTCTACTAAAATAAAGAGCATAATATTAGGGATGTTGCGAATGTGGAATTTTAGACATCCGCGGATGCGAATGCTCATGCGGATATTTAAAAGCTAACATCCGGAAATGCGGATGCGAATGCGGATGTCGAGTATTTTTAAGAAATAATTTAAGTGAGTGAATTAGGTGATTTAGGTAAATAAAAAATGGAAGGGTTAGTAACTTTTAATAATGATTTTTTTTCGTACTTGAATTTAAAAATTGGAACATTGTATAAAGTAATGTTGTTGCCTTTTCGGGTTACAGCCTGTTTCTTAAAGGGACGTAAATCAAACCTGCGCCACTAAATAACTACGCGCTCGAGTTGAGAGGACTTAAAGTTATATTAATTTTTTTAGTTGCGGTGCGATAATTCCTCTTTGAGAATTGCATCGGGGCTGCAAATGTCGGATGTATCCTCCTGACTTTCATCTTCACGATCTAGCATAATGGCAAGATCGTTGTTTAAACACCGTTGTTTTCCAAAGAATGCTTCATTCTCATTCTTTTGGTTGTTTCTGAATTTCGAGAGCCTGTAACGTCACCAGCGTTTTTCGATTTTAGTTTTTGCAATTCATTTTTAATCCTTTCTTCTGTGACTGGCCAGATATACGTTTTATCAGTGCACTTTAACAATATTCCAGGGACCGAAAATAACAGTTATTTTTTTTACGAGTTAAACTTAGCCAAATATTTTTTATTCCGAAATAAAAGTCATTTCCTGATAATAAACAAAGCCCTTATACAAATTAAGCAAATTTGATATCATATGAAAGAGGACTGAAACAGCTTTTACATAGAAATAACGAACGAAGGTTACCACCTCTATTTATATATTTTTTTATAATTTAATACTAAAGAATTTCATATACCTGACATTTTTTATTGAAATACTTTTTAATAGGTGGCTTTCCACGTTTAGCCATTCCAGTTTTAAAGATATTTACGTCCTCTTGCATTTGACACCAAACTAGTTTAATTTGGATTAGCGGTTTGTTTATCATCCGGAAAGGACTTTTATTTCGGAATAAAAAATATTTGGCCAAGTTTAACTCGTAAAAATAACTGTTATTTTCGGTTCCTTCAATATTCGCATTCGCAAAAGATCCGCATTGATTATTGCGAATGCGAAAGCGAATGGGAATGTTAAAATTAATGCGGAAGCTCCTAGGTTGCGAATGCGGATGCGAATATTCGCAACAACCCTGCATAATATACACAACCCTGTGGGAAAATCTCTAGTTCTGAACTGGTGCGCTTCTAGTACATTTAGACCCAGTACTGGTTCGCGATAAATCTCTTTTGCATGCAAGCAACTGGCGAATTTAACATGGCGATGTCCTAGGAAGTGTCAATTGCCCCCCGCTGCATCCCTTTTTCGATAGTTCCGAACTAGTCCTAAATTCTATAGTTCTGAACCAGTTCTCAAATCGACAGACGAAAGAAAAAAATATCATGATTTTTCAATCTTTTTGGTTCTTCCGTGTGTGCGATTTTAAGTTATTTTGGAAGAAATATATTTTCAATTTGAAATCAAATTTGTTTGAATGATTGTAAGAAATGTACGTTTACTGTTACGTACCTTTAGCTGTAGCTGAGTTTACAGAGTTGCTCGCTGTTATTTCTTAAATTCCAGACGGTCCCAAGATGTTGAAATGTTAACACAATTTTTAGTTTTGTATTACCAAGCTATGAAAAAGCATCTGCGAAGCACATAATAGAAGCGTATTTGAACGAAAAAGCCGCCGAACACATATCTAAGTAAAGTAAACAAGCCCCCCGCTGCATCCCTTATTCGATAGTTCCGAACTAGTTCTAAATTCGACAAATAAGATCTAGTTCGTTCTGCATCCCTTTTTTCTATAGTTCCGAACCATTTCTAAATTCGTCACTTTAGATATAGATTTCTAGTGAAAAAATCTGAAAAAAATAGTTTTTTAAAAGTACCACTTTTCGCCGATTTTGGACTGGTGGGGATCTAGTTCCTATCGGGCTAGTTACTTTTTGGCGATAAAGACCTAGTTCGGAACTAGAAATTTTCCTGCCGGTTTCCCTGCAGGGAAAGAACATAGAAATGACAGAACCCAAAAAACACTGGAAACAAAATTTTCAAACGCTTGAGAAAATCTTATTTCCCAATTTGATTTTTAACATTGCTTACCATTTAAAACTAAACATTGTCTCATATTTTTCTTAAATATTGTTTATCAACTTAAGAACGGTTTGAGAAATATTTAAGATTTTTTTTTAACATTTCGTTCTGTTCCATTGTGTCAACAATGTAAAGATCTATCGGTAGCAGTGTTGCCGCGCCCGAAAAATAAAGTTTAACAAAATCTTTCAAAAAGTTTAACAAACACCGTTAAAATTAAGCAACTTATTTATCGGGTCTTATTAAAAAGAGAATGCCTGGAGGTACTGTAAGTTTCTTCCAGAGCTTGATAAATTGGTTATAGAAATAAAAAGTAAGCAAGTCAGTAAGTAAAGGCTCTCTAAGGCTGAGTTTTGTCGAAGTCAAAAGTAAGGATGTTATAGTCTAAGGGCCAATTTCAAATGAATATTTAAACGGCACTTAAGTTTAATTGTGGATTGTTGTTTAAATGCCATTTAGCTTTCGTTGGGTTTCAGATCATCTTTGTTTAAATATGCTAAACAATTGGCAGCACTGCTGCTTATTCATTGAAATTGTTGTTGCATTTGCATGTTTGTTTACATTTTCTGTTGAACAGCTGTTTATTTTAGGTGGGATTTGGTGGGATTGATTAAACCACCTACCAATCAATCTTGGTTGTTTGGTATAAACACAGGGTTGCATATCTTATATTTATATAGCAAAATTTGTCATTTAAGTGCAGACTAAATGTGTGATCTGAAGAGGAATAGTGGAAATTAATCAACAATCTCTACTTAAGTAGGCCATCGGAAATCGGGCCTAACAGATTTGAAAACTATTACACATTCTTTCAGACTTTCACCACATACTCCTATAATAGTTATCTGCCCTTTCGCTAGTTTTTTGAATGCAAGCAAAATAACGAGTTAGGCATCATGTTATCCAAAATGTGCGTGTTGATCTTGTCGCGCAAATGAAGGGACCTAAAGTTTTAGGTCGCCTCCGAACCGCAAATGATTTTTATGTGAAGCGATTTCATGGCAGAAATACATACACTCGGAGGTTTGAAAATACGACGACCACAGATCGGGAATTGCGTAGAGCAACATTTGCTGGAACTTTGTGTGGGATCTGGATGACAGTCTTCCTAAAATAAATTTGAAAGATTTATTGAAATAGTAACTCTTTTGACCATGATAAAAACATAACAAGGTAAAACCATTGAGAGGCAGTCTGACGTTTGCTAACAATATAATTTTAAAATCAAAACTCAAACTCACACACACATTCTCATTTTCAATCTCAAACAACAACAATTGTGAACAATTTAATTTTTTTATTTTCAATTTTATATGATTTTAAAATGTTGGCAAACGTCAGAAAAAAATCATGGCCGACGAAATGAGAGAATGAATTTACCTTGTAATGTTTTTATCATGCTTTTGACTATGAATTTTTGAGGAAAATTATTATTTTTGACTATTTTAATAAAAATATTTAACAAAACGAAGAAAAGTTTAACATTTTAACAGGCAGGATAAACTTAAGCAATTTTGCTTAAATTTAAGCAAAACGGCATCGCTGATCGGTAGTCTGCTACACCAGTCGCAAAATGGCTCCTCGACCAGGCGGTCGCTGTTATTCGCAATTTGTCAGTCGCAAAATCGCTCCTCGTTCGAGTGAATTGAAATGCATTTAATTTATTGATATAAGTGAACATTTTTTGATAATATTATTTTGTGACTGATCTGCCGACATAAACTCCTGACTGGCCTTTAAAATTTAAAACCAAAAGAAGGAAATAATCTGCGGCATCGATAGTGATCAACAATTTTCCTGCTTAAAGTGAAATAATGTTTTTACGTTCAAAAAAAGGCTTACTTATGTGAATGTATGATAAAAGGGCCCATGCTCTGCAGTGCTGCCAG